>NW_027813818.1:0-278 GCF_054177405.1 Leptonychotes weddellii | reverse complement strand
TATTAAAAACAAAGTTTCAAGCATTGGTCTATATTTTTGTAAACACTTTACAAATATATTAAAAACGTCTGTAAAACTGAAAATAGTACTAATCTATGAGGTACTAGAAAGTATACTCCATTTTTCAGAGGAAGAAAGTGAGCAGAGAGAGGTTTAGTAACGTTATCAAGATCACACAGGAGTGGTTTTTTAAAAAAAAATTTTATTGTTATGTTAATCACCATACATTACATCATTAGTTTTTGATGTAGTGTTCCATGATTCATTGTTTGTGCATA
>NW_027813817.1:0-278 GCF_054177405.1 Leptonychotes weddellii | reverse complement strand
TGGCCCTGCCGCCCGTGAGCCTCCCCCCAGAACCAGGCTCGGGCCCACGGCCATGGGGGCTTGGCCTGGGCTGGTGCCACAGGGGGTCCCAGGCCACGCTGCCTGGGCCGCCAGCAGACTTCTGTCCTGAAATGGCTCGTACGGAAGACCCAACTGCAGTTTCTCAATGACAATGAGGACGCGTTGTTTTCGGTGGCCACGGGCCAAGGGCTCTGACTGTGGTCTTGCCTCGCCTGCTGGGAGAGACATCTGGGAAGGGGGCGTGGCTGTACCAGCCC
>NW_027813816.1:0-278 GCF_054177405.1 Leptonychotes weddellii | reverse complement strand
CGATCCCATGATCCGATATCATGACCTAAGCCAAAACCAAGAGTTGGAAGCTTAACCGACTGAGCCCCCCAGGCGTCCGCCACTGTGGACATATTTTTAAACCTGAACATAAGGAGTTTAGGTGCTGGAGGTGTGGCAGGGGGAGGGGTGTGTAGTTTGATTCAGGAGTTTAGCTGGGAGGGGGCAGTTAGATTCAGGAGTTTCACTGTGGGAAGGGAGGTCCAGAGAGGTTTGCCCCTGTCCTAATTTAGGACTCAGAGCCTGATGTTGGAACCATG
>NW_027813815.1:0-278 GCF_054177405.1 Leptonychotes weddellii | reverse complement strand
CTGAACCCCCCATATTGTTTCCTGTCCATACGCACCTAGGATAAAGCTTCATTACTAGGTTAGGTGCAGTCGGAGATGAACAGCCATACAAACAAAAAGGGATGTTACAGTATTTGGTAGTGAAAGTGACATGAATGGGCCCCTCTCTCAAAATGCCTGGCACCGTCCCCGCCCTGCTCCTCGTACCCTCGCGGCGACATGGCGGACGGGATGGGGCGTCGGGCTGCCAGCAGGAGGACACCTCGCCAAGACCGCCGCGGCGGGGGGGGGGGGGGGGG
>NW_027813814.1:0-278 GCF_054177405.1 Leptonychotes weddellii | reverse complement strand
TACTGCCTGGAAGTTTCTATCTGGTTAGATTTGGTTAAATATAATAAATATTAAGTACCTAGTCTGTACAAGACACATAGCAGTGTACACATAAGAGATCACATAAGAGATCATGAGCCCACTAGCTTTTCAGAAGCTTGAGTCTTGAGAAGAAAGGTGCAGGTGTGTGTGGGTAGAGTCCATTGCACTGGCAGAGAAAGACCTCAAAGTATGTATGCTCTATAAAATCTTTAAAAAAGAAAAAAAAAAAAAAAAAAGGGCGCCTGGGTGGCTCAGTT
>NW_027813813.1:0-278 GCF_054177405.1 Leptonychotes weddellii | reverse complement strand
TTCATTTATAACAAACAGAATTCCTACCATCAACATATGACAGACATAGTTTCACTAGATCTTGCCAGTGTCCTTGACGTTGTCCTTGCCAGTATTTTGTCTTTTCACTATTTTTAACCTGTTTAATTAAGTATAGTGATTGCTTACCATGGTGTTAATTTGCAAGTCCCTAAAATTTGTGATATGAACATTTTTTCACATGATTTTCTTGTCATCCATATATCTGTCCCTTGGTCCATATATCCAACTCTCTATCAATATCACACAAGTTTACTTGG
>NW_027813812.1:0-278 GCF_054177405.1 Leptonychotes weddellii | reverse complement strand
CCACCCAGGCGCCCAGAATTCCTCTTTCTTATTGGAGTCTCTGGAACCATCCTATATGTTTCTTTTCTTTCTTTTTTTTTTTTAAGATTTTATTATTTATTTATTTATTTGCCAGAGAAAGAGAGAGAGAGAGAGCACAAGCAGGGGGAGTGGCAGGCAGAGGGTGAAGTAAGCTCCCTGCTGAGCAAGGAGCCCGACACGGGACTTGATTCCAGGACCCCAGGATCATGACCCTAGCCGAAGACAGACGCCCAATGACTGAGCCACCCATCCTATAT
>NW_027813811.1:0-278 GCF_054177405.1 Leptonychotes weddellii | reverse complement strand
TTTTTTTTCAGGGCTCTGAATTGATCAGAGTTGGGTTGTAGCTGTGTCAACAGTATTTCAAGGGAGGTACTGGATTAAATTGATTTTCAAGTTAGTCTGGGCTGTAACTGAATTTTCCAGATTTCCTTCTTTGAGATAGAAATTGTTAAGTATGACCTGCCTGTCTACCAGCCTCCAGTGATTCACTGTCCATACTTGCCCCCCACCTCCAATATGTGACTGAGCCCCTTTTGTCAAGCTGTCAAAAAATTTTTTTTCCTGTCTTGGTAACATTCCAT
>NW_027813810.1:0-278 GCF_054177405.1 Leptonychotes weddellii | reverse complement strand
GTACTTGGTCTGCAAACATCTTTTAGGTTAAAAATTACCACTTAATCCTTTGCTTAAATAATTCCTTGTTTTTGGACACCTTGGCGGTGGGGGTGGAGGGCACGGATGCTAAGAATAAGGGTGAAATGGGGCGCCTGGGTGGCTCAGTTGGTTAAGCAACTGCCTTCGGCTCAGGTCATGATCCTGGAGTCCCGGGATCAAGTCCCATATCGGGCTCCTTGCTCAGCAGGGGGTCTGCTTCTCCCTCTGATCCTCCCCCCTCTCATGCTCTCTCTCTC
>NW_027813809.1:0-278 GCF_054177405.1 Leptonychotes weddellii | reverse complement strand
TGTGGTTTAAAGAAAAAGCTGAGGGGTGCCTGAGTGGTTCAGTCGGTTAAGCATCTGCCTTCCGCTCAGGTCATGATCTCACATTGCTGGGATCAAACCCTATGTTGGGCTCCCTGCTTGAAGTGGGGAGTCTGCTTCTCCCTCTCCCTCCACCCCTCCCCTCCCCACCACTTGTGCTTTCTCTCTCTTGCTCTCTCTCAAATAAATGGATAAAATCTTAAAAAAAAAAAAAGGCTGAACAGGAAACAATAAAATGTATAGATGAATATAAATAATTT
>NW_027813808.1:0-2742 GCF_054177405.1 Leptonychotes weddellii | reverse complement strand
AGGGACTGAATATCTCAACAACCAGACACATGAGGGAGTCAGCCAGGAGCTGGCAATGTCCGGCACTATAACGAAGACGACAATCGGAGGACAGTAGCAACAGTATTTGACTGAAAATTGTGGTTTTCAATGTAAAGTTTTAACTTTTTCTCAAGAAGACAATGAATGACACAGTGGAATCAAAATAAAGATGCTGCCTCAGCAGGGAGAGGAAAGACCAGAAAGGCGGTGGGTGTGGCACTAACAGGCCAATGGGATCCAGTCCTCCTGCAACTGGAGTGCGGGTCTCAGCCAACCCGTGCACGACGTGACTGACAAACACAAGTCTGTCCACTTCTTGCTTTTCTGAAGATGAATAAAGAGAGAACAAATGGCACAAGACCTAAAAAAAAGTGTGTGTGTGTGTGTGTGTGTGTGTGTGGTATGGGATGTGTATGAGGTGAGAATGTATGTGGTGTGCGTGTGTGTGTGGTGTGTGGGGGAGGGAGCAGAAGGAGAGGCAGGATGAGGAGGGGAGCACCTGCAGGAGCACCTGTGAGGCACCTGTGGGGGCACCTGCGGGAGCACCTGTGAGGCACCTGTGGGGGCACCTGTGGGGCACTTGTAGGGGGCAGAGCCAGGACTCGTGCTCAGCATCACCTCCAATAGGACCCAGAACAAGTCCCAGCATGCCCGTCAGGGCTCAGCCTCAGCAGGTTGCCCACAGACAGACTCCCGTGAAAGAGGAGCCTGGAGCCATAAGGTAAAAGGGGATGAAGAACAAGCAATGGGAACACTGAGTATAGATAATAGATAAGAAAGGCTCAAAATAACCTCCTTTACAGCCGCACATCTGAATTTGAACATAGACCTCGCCATGACTGGATCAAGAATTGAAGTGGGGACCACACACACGAAATAGAAACCAGAGAATTCACCTGTTTGAGGCTGTGAATAATATGGCAGCTGCTGAGTAACCAGGGGGGTCGGCTTGTTCAGCCAGCCTGAGGGGGTGGGCATGAGCCCCATTTTACATTGCATGATGACAGGGAGCAGAGACTCAACATGCAAATCAACGCCTTCTGAGAGGGGAGTCCAGAATGAATAGAAATCAGGCAAAAATCAAAGAAAACATGAAAGGGAAACATGTAAGGGAAATGCACGTTTACAGAGCTTACAATATCTGAAGCACTATCCTCTGGCAGCACTGTTCAGCAAATGATGAGACAGACAGGAAAAGCATTCTGCAAATGCCCTGCTGGCGGCATCAGGTGAGGGGAGGACAGAGGACTCGCAGCAAGCGCCAGTCTGGTTCCCACACAGAAGGCCGTGAACACTGAGGCAGCGCTAACTTCCACAGAATGGAGAAGGGAGGGAATGCTTTGGAGCCAAGAAGGTCACACCACTCTGTGAGGACAGTAGGGACAGAACCCCACATCTCAGACATCTGAAAATACACCAGCCAGCTAGTCTTTCTGGAGGAGAGCTCAGGACACAAAGCCACTCCACGACTGTTAGAGGAGGGGGGGCACAGGGGAGGCGTGGGAGAATGAAGTCTGGGGAGCAGGGAAGTCCCTGTCCCAAAGGGCCCAGAGACCATTGCTCGATTGAGCAAAGGGGCAACCTTTCCACCAGCCAGAACCATCTGTCTATTGTGCTTCGACAAGCTCCTTCCCCTCCATGTGCTGTTGGAAAGTTCATCTTGAATGGCGAGACTCGCCCACACAACAGCCCCAGGGCACTTTTCAAGCTCCTTTCTAGAGGAAGGTTTATGTAAGTTTCAGCGGTGGGTGACTTTGTTTTTTGGTTTTTTTTTTAAAGATTTTATTTATTTATTTGAGAGAGAGAGAGAATGAGAGACAGAGAGCACGAGAGGGAAGCGGGTCAGAGGGAGAAGAAGACCCCCTGCTGAGCAGGGAGCCCGATGCGGGACTCGATCCCGGGACTCCAGGATCATGACCTGAGCCGAAGGCAGTCGCTTAACCAACTGAGCCACCCAGGCGCCCCGGGTGACTTTGTTTAAAGGAAAAATGCCAAATGCCGTCACAGTAGCACCAGAACTGACCTATTTTAAACCTGATTTGATTTAAGAGTGATCTATCTTTTCCCCCAAACTATTGGTATCTTAGCAAGAAATTTAGAAATAATAAACAGTTCTGAGGCTACATTAAAAAGCCCAAAAGAGAAACTGTAATTTTGGCCCAAATTTCTAGACTGGGGGTTTACCTCACCAATGAGCACATCTGTGGGCTGAGAACAAGGGCAGAAATAAATATGAGGAATAGCATGGATTGCCAAAAGCTCCCAGAGAAGATTATTAAGGGGACTACCTCTCTCCAAATGGAAGATGCATAATGACCCCAACAGTTTCAAAAATTTAGTGAGAACCCAACTCTGAGTGACAGAAAGGTCAAGAGCCTTCTTGTTTCCTAAATAGAATGTGACTGAAGGGTGTGACATCTTGCAGGGTGAAGGGTGTGACATCTCACCAGGGTGAAGGGTGTGACATCTTGCAGGGTGAAGGGTGTGATATCTTAACAGGATGAAAGGTGTGACATCTCACCAGGGTGAAGGGTGTGACATCTTACAGGGTGAAGGGTGTGACATCTTACAGGATGAAGGGTGTGACATCTCACCAGGATGAAGGGTGTGACATCTTGCAAGATGAAGGGTGTGACATCTCACCAGGGTGAAAGGTGTGACATCTCACCAGGGTAAAGGGTACGACATCTTGCAGGGCAAAGGGTGTGACATCTCACCAGG
>NW_027813807.1:0-278 GCF_054177405.1 Leptonychotes weddellii | reverse complement strand
GGGGAGTCTGCTTCTCCCTCTGACCCTCCCCCCTCTCATGTGTTCTCTCTCATTCTCTCTCTCTCAAATAAATAAATAAAATCTTTAAAAAAAAAAAAATAACACTGCCAACTATTTTACCAGCAGTGATGGGCTTCTGCAGGCACGGCAGAGGGTTGCAACCTGGGAGAGACGAGGAGGGTCCAGCAAACGCAGGAGAGGAAGGTGATTCTAAGGAGGAGAAGGAGGGTGTTGTGGGTGGAGGGGGCTGTTTTGAGTGGCAGTCTGTCGGAGGCAAG
>NW_027813806.1:0-278 GCF_054177405.1 Leptonychotes weddellii | reverse complement strand
TGGCCTTTGTAGTAGATCAGACTGATTTGGAAGGTCCGGTCTCTGCAGAAGCCTCTCACCAACCAGGGCTGCTAGAAGGAGCCCTCCTGTGGTGAGGAGCTACTCCTGGTTGATCTCCAAGACCCCTCTTACTACTTCAATTTTTCTTTGTTTGTTTTTTTTTTTAAGATTTTATTTATTTATTTGACAGAGACACAGCAAGAGAGGGAACACAAGCAGGGGGAGTGGGAGAGGGAGAAGCAGGCTTCCCGCGGAGCAGGGAGCCCGATATGGGGCTC
>NW_027813805.1:0-278 GCF_054177405.1 Leptonychotes weddellii | reverse complement strand
TTCTGCTCATTTATATAAGTTGACCAGGAAAGCAAACTGTATTCCTTTTTGGTCCCCTGGCAGGCAGTTCTGCCAAGCGATAGCTCAAAATCACCAATATGGTGGTTAAGGTATGAGAGACAGAATTCAGAGCTTGTCAGTGTGAAATGTGGCAGAATGGGGGTTACATCAAAGACAATAACCTCTCTTACTCTAAACCCGAGAAACCCCTAATTTTCGTTGGACTTTTACTACCTACTTCATCCTGACATGTGTTATAATGTAAGTTACTATATGAT
>NW_027813804.1:0-278 GCF_054177405.1 Leptonychotes weddellii | reverse complement strand
GTCGATGGACATCTTGGCTCTTTCCATAGTTTGGCTGTTGTGGACATTGCTGCTATAAACATCGGGGTGCACGTACCCCTTCGGATCCCTACTTTTGTATCTTTGGGGTAAATACCCAGTTCCAATGGCTTTTAAATGCTGGACTTTTCAGTTCTTCCAGGGGCTTTACCCTAAGGCCTCAGGCTTGGGCTTTGTTTTCCCCTGGGCTGGAACCACCAGCAGCCTCAGGTCATTCTCTTGCCATGCCTTGCCGGGTGGGAAGACAGGGCTGGAACTCC
>NW_027813803.1:0-278 GCF_054177405.1 Leptonychotes weddellii | reverse complement strand
ACCAGGCACATGTGACTATTGAAGGTAACTAATTATAGTTAAACATTCATTTCCTCAGTGGCACTGACAGCATTTCTTCCTTCCTTCCTTCCTTCCTCTCTTTTCTTTCTTTCTCTCTTTCTCTCTTTGTTTCTTTTATTCTTTCAACATTTTATTTAACTTCAAGTTAGTTAACATATAGTGAATATTCATTTCAGGGGTAGAATTTGGTGTTTAATCACTTCCATGTGACACCCAGTGCTCATCACAACAAGTGTCCTCATTTTTCTTTTTTTATT
>NW_027813802.1:0-278 GCF_054177405.1 Leptonychotes weddellii | reverse complement strand
CGGGTTGGCTTGCAACTGCATTCTCTGACTCAGTTGTTTGATTTTGAGCATGGGCAGGTGAGATAACTAAAGACAATGTGATAAATAACATAACAAAAAAAGCTGGCACCCATAAACAAAGGTTCATAAGAGGTTTCATTAACCCTTGTTTATGAGTAGCTGAATAGTTTGTCGTCAGCATCGTATCATTGATCTGAGCGCTATTGCTTCGAGAATTATTGATCTGATAGCTATTGCTATGATGACTATCAAGAGACGCTGTTTGTCTGGTCACTGAT
>NW_027813801.1:0-278 GCF_054177405.1 Leptonychotes weddellii | reverse complement strand
CCATCAAGAAATGCCTTCGTTTCCCCACCAGAAAGCTTTCCCATTCTTCTGCCTACCTCGGAGTTTCTACAAGTGCTGCTGGCTGACCCCTGCGCCACACAGAGCAAGCTCTCAGTAAATGGTGCTTGTTCTCATTTGGGAGGTCTTCTTGATCTCAGTGCCAGCTAGGTGGCAGTATCTTGTGGGGATGAGGCAAGGTTCTCCAGAGGATTGTATACTCTTTGAATCAGCGACCAACATATATGGTGCTGTTTTTCCAATAGCCAGAAGTCATAGGT
>NW_027813800.1:0-278 GCF_054177405.1 Leptonychotes weddellii | reverse complement strand
TTGCTCCGTCCTGGTCGGGGAGGCTTTGACCCACCCAGAGTATATGCATACTATTACTAGGAGATATCTGAACCCCCTGCTCGGCTGCACATCTGTGGAGTCTACCTCTAGATCTTCGAAGGGGGCTGCTCCCATCCTCTGGACACCTGGCGGGGACCGTGGGCAGACCGAGCATTATGTTTAGCACATGTCATGCATCGTTCACTTGTTGCTCAGCACAGTGCTGGCAGCTGACTGATGTAGTAGTGCTTCTTGAGAAGGGCTTCTAATGCAGTTTT
>NW_027813799.1:0-278 GCF_054177405.1 Leptonychotes weddellii | reverse complement strand
TCAGGATGGCTGCATCTCTGTAGCTTCTGCACCTGACAGTTGCCCCGGGGCCCGAGGCCACTCGAGGGTATTCAGTGGAAAGGCTGCTGAACCAACAAAACCCACCATCACCCCTGCGGCCCTGCGATCCCAGGCACAGAGCTCGGCCCTTGATTCTTTCTTCCAGAAAGCTTTAAAAAATATACACTCAGGTTCCCCCCAAAGTAATCAGATTGTTCTGCGCTCCTCCCATGTGGTCTCCGAGCACAAGTACCCGCTGGGGACAGAAGACAGTCCCC
>NW_027813798.1:0-278 GCF_054177405.1 Leptonychotes weddellii | reverse complement strand
TGGGAGAAGTCAAGGTTGCGCCTGAAGTATGTGGTTGATAGTCTGTGGTGGAGCAGCAGAACAAGTGGGCGCTGGGTGTGTCTTGACTTTGCCACGGTCTCGATGTGCAACTTTGAGTCATGGAAGCATTTGTGTCTTGATTTCTTCATCTGCACAGTGAGGAGGCTCCCAGAATTTTTCAGTGTTTATCTTCTTGGACGTTCTTGACTGCTCTCAGGCACACGGCTGCTCATTCTTCCCTTCAACAGAGCAGGTGCACAGGGCTTGTGCTGTGTTTT
>NW_027813797.1:0-2743 GCF_054177405.1 Leptonychotes weddellii | reverse complement strand
TTTTTTTTTATTCTTATGTTAATCCCCATACATTACATCATTAGTTCTAGATGAAGTGTTCCATGATTCATTGTTCGTGCACAACACCCAGTGCTCCATGCAGAACGTGCCCTCCTCAATACCCACCACCAGGCCAACCCATCCTCCCACCTCCCTCCCCTCTAGAACCCTCAGTTTGTTTTTCAGAGTCCATCTTCTCTCATGGTTCGAGAATGAACGCATTTTCTAAACAAAGGGAAGAATGAGAGAGGAATGAGGGGCAGAAAAGTAACGAATTAGGGAAAATGACACAAAAAAATTTAAAAATTTAGAAAGAGATAATCCTGGTTGACAAATTTTTTTCTTCTGAGCTATGTGCTTTTGATAAAATTTTTCATATTGAATATTATATTTTTGATCACACTTAAACCGAGTAAAATTACTTCTTGCTCAAAGATCAAGATCACAACTTCTGGGTGCTTCACAACCTGAACATGTTTGTGAATTACAGGTTTTAATTAAATGTGACCCAACCAATACCTATGATTAAATTAATGAAAAAAGGGAATTCATTTGGTTTATCTCAACTCAGGCCGCAGCCTCTGGTGATGTGGATCTCACACTGTACTGTTGTTGAAATGTGCAGGGTACTCACTTAAACCTTTTCCTTTTCCAAAGTAGAGCTCCCAAACTGGCAACCCACTAGCCCAGTGCCACCTGTACATGTGTTCTGGTTGACCAGCATTGCATTATTTTAAATTTTGAATGTGAATGCTTCTAGATAGAGTGTGCACTTTTCAAATGCCCAAATTCCCCACTATCCCCTAAAACTGACAGATTCACAATTCATGAGACTTGCTGAAGCAGTTGAGCATTTGACCCCCACAAAGTTAACCAGTATCTCTGTTTAGCAGGGAAAATTTGGCACTCTCTAAGAGAACTAATTCTAGTATTTTCATCAGGCAGACTATCCACAGAAGCTGTGTCCTTAACCAAAACATACATAATACTTAGTATTTTGGCAGGATACTCAAGTCTTATAATTAAGCTTTTTATCTGCTTCTTCACTTTGAAAGTAAGTGGAAACCTTTCACTGTCATGCTTATTTGCCTTCAACTGGGCAAGGCCACAAAACTCTCAGTTCAAAACTTTCCAAAAATATATATGTTCCACCTCTGCTTATACCTTTGCCTGTGGCAGATACCAGTAGGTGATTATAGTTCTCTTTCCTGCTCAGCCCACATACAATCTAAAATTTTTCTCTTGTCCAAGGAGTTCCTACTAATTGATCAGGATTAGCCCATTAACGCAAATATATTCATCATTCCTGATATGGGTCAATATTACTAAATCTTAAATATATGGGAGCTGTCTTTTATAAATTATCTTTATTTGGAGGTGGGAATGGCAGTATGTTACCTTAGTCTATAGCACACAGAAAAGGCAGTATCTCTTCCCAAGTGCTGAGATCTTATCATTTCTGTGAAAAGCTACTATTTCCCCCCAAACACAACAAACTAGCAAACAAAAACCAAGTCATAAATATACAAGTAAAAACTATAATTATTTTAAGAGAAATAAGTTGTAAATTTTTCAACTCACTAAAAGCTTTCTTACTAAATATAATTTTTTAAAATAATACTTCAGCACTTAAAGAATGTTCAACAGAAATAAAACTATGTAAGGTAAAAAGATTTGAACCGGTAAAAGAAGAAAGAGTGGGGAGGAAGGCAATAGGGAGGAAGAATTTCAGTGAAAATCTCCAGAAGAGGAAAACGGAAGTCCAAAGTAGGTTCTAAAACTTCAAACCATAATTTCACACACACACACAAAACATTTGAAATTCCATGGGAAAATTAATTCATCTCATAAATAGACTTGTTTCAGTAAAGAGGTCTTGACATCTTAAGATTGGTTACTCTCAAGGAAGAAGCAATGGTTCTCCACTCCTGCCAATCTCACTGCAACATCAACGGGTATAACTAAGGTACTGTGGTAACTAAGGAATACAAAAAGATTTTTTTCTTAAAGAGTGAAATCACACAGATCAGCAAACCAAAACAACACAATGAAGTGCTCATGAAAATGCCCTGTCACCAGCATTCAGAACTTTCCAAATGACAGTAAGATATAAGAGGGAAAAGTAGTCATAATAAAATAAAATTTTAAAAAAGTATGGTGACTAATATAACACAATAAAATAAAATTTTTAAAAAAGAGGGAAAAATAGAGAAAGTAGAAAAAAAGTAAACTAAAGCCAAATACCTTAAACACAGTGAAAACTTCCTACTTTGCATGAGTTTCATTCCTTTGTAGTCACTGAATATTTCTTTCCATAACAATTCTGACAGAACTTATCAGCTTTCCCATCCGTTATTATTCTTGATTTTTCACTGTAGCCATACCTCTAAGAAAGGAGGTATAATTTCCATTTTAAAGATGAGAAAAGTAATGTTTCAAAGGTTTAGTGACTTATGTAGTCATAAAACTAGAGAGTAGTGAAGCTGGGACTCTCTAGTCTTGGATATTTATTTATTTATTTGAGAGAGAGAGAGCGTGCAGGAGAGAGTGGGGAGGGGCAGAAGGAGAAGGAGAGAGAACCTTTTTTTTTTTCATGAAACCAACTTTTATTATGTTATATTAATCACCATACATTACATCATTAGTTTTTGATGTAGTGATCCACGATTCATTGTTTGTGCATAACACCCAGTGCTCCATTCAGTACGTGCCCTCTTTAATACCCATCACCAGGCTAACCCAT
>NW_027813796.1:0-278 GCF_054177405.1 Leptonychotes weddellii | reverse complement strand
TTCTGTTCCATTGATCTATGGGTCTGTTTTTGTGCCAGTACCATGCTGTCTTGATGATGACAGCTTTGTAATAGAGCTTGAAGTCCGGAATTGTGATGCCACCAGCTTTGCTTTTCTTTTTCAACATTCCTCTGGCTATTCAGTGTCTTGTCTGGTTTCATACAAATTTTAAGATTATTTGTTCCATTTCTTTGGAAAAAGTGGATGGTATTTTGATAAGAATTGCATTGAATGTGTAGATTGCTCTAGGTAGCATTGATATCTTCACAATATTTGTT
>NW_027813795.1:0-278 GCF_054177405.1 Leptonychotes weddellii | reverse complement strand
GTATGAACTCAGGTCTTTCCTACGCTACAGGCTTTGTTCTTTCCACACTGCTGTGCAGAGCGTTTGGTTCCCAGCTTCCTGAACCTGATCTCCTCTTAGCCGTGGGGCTCTGGAGGAATTTATATGACATTGATGCTGCCTTCATCATCAGAAGGCTGTCATGAGAGTGACAGGGAACGGTAGATACGGAGCTGTCACAATGAGAAAAATGAGGTGAGGGGGAAATCACTTCATCATTGCCTCTGGCTTAGAGGCAGCCACGACTCTGCGTGGCAAAG
>NW_027813794.1:0-278 GCF_054177405.1 Leptonychotes weddellii | reverse complement strand
TAAAAGATGAGATGAAAAAAATGCTCAATATCATTAGCCTTCAGGGAAATGCAAATCTTAACCAGTATTTGCTAGCGCCTCACACCCACAAGGATGGCTAAAATCAAAAAGAGAATACAAGTGTTGGTGGGAATGTGGAGAAATTAGAACCCCCACACAATGTTGGTGGGAATGAAACATGGTGCAGTCTTGGAAAACACGCTGGCAGCTGCTCAAAATGGTAAACATAGAGTTATCATATGACCCAGCAGTTCCACCTCTAGGTATATACTCAAGAG
>NW_027813793.1:0-278 GCF_054177405.1 Leptonychotes weddellii | reverse complement strand
TGATTCCTTCTTCTAAGTGTTTTCTTCTAAGTGTTACTTCTTACATTTAAGTATTTGATCCATCTAAATTATTTATTTATTTTTTTTTGTATATGGTGTGAACTAAGGGCTTCACTTCATTCTTTTACATGTGTTTATCCAGTTGTCCCAACACTATCTGTTGAAATTTACAGTATTTTTGAGTGTATTTCTTTGTATGGCTTTTTTTTAGTGGTTGCTCTAGGTATTATGTTACATGTACAAAATTTATCAAAATCTACTGGGGTAGGGCGCCTGGG
>NW_027813792.1:0-278 GCF_054177405.1 Leptonychotes weddellii | reverse complement strand
TCATTCTAGAAGCTTTGTTTTTACACATTGCCTAAATTTATTCTGTTTCAGTTAGGCTTCACTAACATTTAGAAAACACTTTTTTTTTTCTTTTTCTTTTTTTTTATTCTTATGTTAATCCCCATACATTACATCATAGTAGAAAACACTTTTATAAAATCTTATCTAAGTTCCCAAATACATAAATATATATATATATGTTTTCTTTTTTTTTTTTTCCTTATCTGCTCTAGAAAGACAAGGTAAATCTATAACCACATAAAACTGCCTGAGAGATT
>NW_027813791.1:0-278 GCF_054177405.1 Leptonychotes weddellii | reverse complement strand
TGGGGTCTCAGAAGGCTGTGCTCTTGGGGTGCTTCCACCATGGCCTGGGCTCTGTTACTCCTCACCCTCCTCACTCAGAACACAGGTGAGACCTCCAGGAAAGGAAGCACAGGGACATCTGAGCTCATTGTTTGTCTCCTCCTCAGACTTACCGGGGCCCACCCACTAAACTCACTAGATTGTGTTCTTTCTTTTTCAGGGTCTTGGGCCCAGTCCCCCCTGACTCAGCCATCCTCAGTGTCTGGGGCTCTGGGACAGACAGTTACCATCTCTTGCAC
>NW_027813790.1:0-278 GCF_054177405.1 Leptonychotes weddellii | reverse complement strand
TGTGTATTATTTAAGACTGATGAATCACAGACCTGTACCCCTGAAACAAATAATACATAATATGCTAATAATAAAAAATAAAATAAAATAAAACAAAAAACAAAGGCAGTATTTGAAACCAATGTAGATTAGCTTTACAACAAAAATAAACAACATCAGGCCCTAAGATTTCTCTTTCATTTATTTAAGATGCATGTGTTTAAACATTTATGTTGAAGTTCATTGTTTGGACATCTATGCAGTTGACAATCACTTGGGTGAGATGAATATTAGGAAAC
>NW_027813789.1:0-278 GCF_054177405.1 Leptonychotes weddellii | reverse complement strand
TGTTAAACTGTCAAATATCAAGATTCCTCCCTTGCTTGTTTGGTTTGTGAGTGCTGGGCATGATTTCCCATCTCTATAATTTTAGTCTTTCCACATCATTTCCATCAGTGCCTAACATTTGCCCTATTTCCAGCCCAAGCGTCTGGACTTACTGGGAGAGGGAGTAAATATGCAATCTGGAAATAGGAGGACATTTTACCAAAGGACACATCTCAGCTAAAACCCTACCCCCACATTTTTCCCCATAACCCAAATTTACCTTGTTTATTTGTTTATTG
>NW_027813788.1:0-278 GCF_054177405.1 Leptonychotes weddellii | reverse complement strand
CCAGACAGGAACATTAGCAAGAACTTGGTGTCTGATCAAGCACTGTAGGCAGGGCCTAGCAAGAATGTCCATTTCACTCCGATTTATGCCTGTGCCTTTCCCCCCCCCTCAGTTCCTCTACATCCCTGAGCTATTCCTGTTCCTCTTTTTTGGGGGGAGCCTGCGGGGTTATTCCTGCCACACATTCTTTTTTTTTTTTTATTCTTATGTTAATCCCCATACATCACTAGTTCTAGATGAAGTGTTCCATGATTCATTGTTTGTGCATAACACCCAGT
>NW_027813787.1:0-278 GCF_054177405.1 Leptonychotes weddellii | reverse complement strand
GGCATTTTACATAGCTTGGTGGAAAGAGTGAAGACAAAAATTAGACTTTAGTGGGATTCCAGCAGCAGGCAGCATTGTAAAATTTGCTACCTCCTAAATATTGGCCATATCATTTTCGTTGAGATACATACATACTTACTCCTTCCTCGAGTCCCAAATTTATGATTTTAATTTGAAACAATTAATATTATCTAATTCAAAAGTTCATATCATCAATGTTTGTTTAAAAGCCTAACTTCCATGCAGTTTCTTTTTTTTTTTTAAAGATTTTATTTATT
>NW_027813786.1:0-2743 GCF_054177405.1 Leptonychotes weddellii | reverse complement strand
TCTGACAATTTAATCTGTCAGTTGTATGCATTTTTTTTTATTTTGGGGGCCAATATTGTGGTTATTTGCTATTTATTCTTTTACTGGTATATATGTTAGTTTTAATTATGGTAAAATGGATTAGAGGAATGGCAAACTTCATTTATGTTTTGTTAAGGAAAATGAAATATGGTGGTAAATTATAGGACTTTAAAAATTCTTGCCAAAGGATTATGAGCCCTCAATATCTGAAATAAAAAGATGAAGTTGGAATTTATTGCCTACTGGTAAGATAGACCTATGCTGGTCACTTACAGTCTTTTCTGACAGAGCAGTCTGCTCTTCTTATATAGGGTTTTGGGAAGAGTAGAGTTGAAGGTTTGGGGGACTTTCAGAGAATTAAGTGGTTTGTCATCATCTGAAACACCATGGTAATTTGGGTGAGACTGTTGTTGATTGGTTGGCACATGAGGCACGTGTATGGAATGGTTTTGTCTCCTATTGGCTTTCTTTTAGAAGGGAGGAGCTGACACTGCTTGGTGGGTGAGTGAGGCCAGTGGGCATTGATCAGTCACACACATTTAAAACTGGTTGTGGTGGCTTCTTGTTCCCATGGCTTCATATTTGGGTTCCCCCCCCAAGTTTGAGGTGACTTTAACTAGATGTTTTCTTTCTTTCTTTCTTTTTTTAAAGATTTTATTTATTTTTCAACAGAGAGAGAGAGAGACAGCGAGAGAGGGAACACAAGCAGGGGGAGTGGGAGAGGGAGAAGCAGGCTTCCCGCTGAGCAGGGAGCCCGATGTGGGACTCGATCCCAGGACCCTGGGATCATGACCTGAGCCGAAGGCAGGCGCTTAACGACTGAGCCACCCAGGCGCCCGAGATGTTTTCTCTTTAAAAGTTGCTTCTATCAGCTGTGTTCAAAAAGAAAGCTATTTCATATTCTGTAATTATAGATTTATTTTTGAGATTTGGGTTAAGAAGAATTGTTTAATAATTGCTTTCAGGAAGATCCTTCTTTTTTGGATGTTAAATTTTAACTAGAAGATTTATCTGTGTAACAGTTTTAAAACAATGATTGCTAGCTCTGTTTTTGTTTTCAGTGCTCTTAGGGGCTCATGTTTAATTCCTAAATTAATAATCTCCTGTGGGAAATTTCAGTCTTTTCGTAAATTTATGTAGCTATATGCTGCTAATATTCTCTTGCATACATTTAGTCCATGAAAAAGTAATTATAATTTTCTGTTGGTAAATCTAGCTTTTTATATTAGGATTAAACACTAGGCTAAAAGTATACAAAAGTTACCAAATCATTTTCTTTAAAAAAATTAAAAATTTTTTTTATTTATTTGTAAGAGAGAGAGAGAGAAAGAGAGTGAGAGTGAGCGCACAAGCAGGAGGGAGGGTCAGAGGGAGAGGTAGAAGCTCAGCAGGGAGCCTGAGGCAGGGCTAGATCCCAGGACCTGGAGGTTATGACCTGAGCCGAACGCAGACACTTAACCGACTGCGCCACCCAGGCACCCCCAAATCATTTTATTTTCAAACAAAATTAACCAGGTTATTGCTATTTTTGAGTGATATATATAATGACATATGAGTATTTTTGAATTTTCTCCAGATTTATTGAGGTATAATTGACAGATAACTGTGTAAGTCTAAGGTATATCTATATTAATTTAATACACTTTTATATTGTAAAATGGTAATAGTGTTAATAACTCCATCATCTCACATAATTATCATTTCTTTTTTAGCAAGTCTCTTAGCAACTTTCAAATATATAATACAGTATTGTTAACTGTAATCACCATTCTGTACATTAGACCCTCAGAACTTACTAATCTTGTAACAGGAAGTTTGTATCCTTTGGCCAATATCTACCCATTTCCCACAGCCTCCTACCCCTGGCAAGCACCAGGGTGAAAATGTTTTTTTTTTTTAAGTTTCTACATGTAAGTCAGATCATAAAGTATTTGTCTTTTTGTGTGAATTGTTTCATTTGGCATAATTCCCCCAAGGTTCATTGATGTTGTTGCAAATGGCAAGGTTTCCCTCTTTTTTGTGGCTAAAATATTCCGTTGTAAATATATACCACATTTTTTAAACCCGTGGATCCATTGATGGACACTTAGGTTGCTTCCCTGTCTTGGCTATTGTAAATAATGCTGCAGTAAACAGGGGTGCAGATACCTCTTCGAGATAATGATTTCATTTCCATCAGAAATGTTCCCAGAAATGGGATTACTGCATCATATGATAGTTCTATTTTTAGTTTTTTGAGGAACCTCCACAGTGTTTTGCATAGTGGCTGTACCAACTTACAGTCCCATAACAGTGTACAAGGATTCCCTTTTCTGTACATCTTTGCCAGTGGTATCTCTTGTCTTTTTGATGAAAGCCATTTAACAGGTGTGAAGTGATAGATATATCATTGTGGTTTTGATTTGCGTTTCCCTGATGAATAGTGATGTTGAGCCCCTTTTTTGGTACCGTTGGCCATTTGAGTATCTTCTGAGGAAAGCTGTCTATTAAGGTGCTTTGCTGAGTTTTTATTTGAATTATTTGTTTTTTGCTGTTGAATTGTGTGATCTCCTTACATATTTTAGATATTAACCTTTTTCAGATATGTGGTTTGCAGATATTTTCTTCCATTCTGTAGGTTGCCTTTTCATTATGTTACTTGTTTCTTTTTTGTTTTTTAGATTTTATTTAAATTCAAGTTAGTTAACCTATATTGTATTATTAGTTTCAGGGCTGGACTTTA
>NW_027813785.1:0-278 GCF_054177405.1 Leptonychotes weddellii | reverse complement strand
TACGCAAACAATGAATCATGGAACACTACATCAAAAACTAATGATGTAATGTATGGTGATTAATATAATAAAAAATTTTAAAAAAATTTAAAAAAAAGAAAGGCTTAATATCCTTGAAACATACAAAGTAATTTCAAGTACGTTAGAATAACACTAAGCATCTCCATAAAAATTGACAACATATATGAACAGTTAGTTTAAAAATTACAAGTACATAATAAACAAAAATGTTGGCCCTAATTATAAGCAAATGAATTGAAACACACACACACACACAC
>NW_027813784.1:0-278 GCF_054177405.1 Leptonychotes weddellii | reverse complement strand
AGACACTGGACAATCGTAGTCTTTTGTCTGACACAAATACTGGACCTGACCCCCAGCTCCCATCTGGCCCGACCCAGAATCCCGCAATCGATTTTGATATTGAAGAGTTTTTGTCCGCCTCAAATATCCAGACTCAAACTGAAGAGAGTGAGCTTAACACCATGACCACCGAGCCTGTCTTGGAATCACTGGACATAGAGACCCAAACGGACTTCTTCCTTGCAGACACATCTGCTCAGTCCTATAGTTGTAGGGGAAATTCTAATTTCTTAGGCCTT
>NW_027813783.1:0-278 GCF_054177405.1 Leptonychotes weddellii | reverse complement strand
ATGTGTGATCAAGCCAAGATTAGAATGGATTTAAGTTTTAAAAAGACTTTTAATATCAAAAGTATACTGATGCACATTAAAATTTGGTTTCCTCTCTGTTAAAAGAGCCGAGTTTTTTTCTTAGATTATTGGTCTGCTTTTAATAAGAAATTGTAAACAAAGTGGTTTTCTTAACTTTAATGTAATTTGCCTAGGAAACAAAGATCTGTATCTTATGAAAATATTTCCTGTGCTTTAAGCCCTTGAATCTTCTCTATTAAAAAAGCTAAGATTTTTTT
>NW_027813782.1:0-278 GCF_054177405.1 Leptonychotes weddellii | reverse complement strand
TTTTTATGAGATTTTTTAATGATATTGGCCAAAATGCCACACACGTTCTGTTTTGAGCAACTAGAAATTTTTTTTTTTTTTTGGAATTTTTTTTTTATTCTTATGTTAATCCCCATACATTACATCATTAGTTTTAGATAAAGTGTTCCATGATTCATTGTTTGTGCATAACACCCAGTGCTCCATGCAGAATGTGCCCTCCTCAATACCCACCACCAGGCTAACCCATCCTCCCACCCCCCTCCCCTCTAGAACCCTGTTAGTTTTTCAGAATCCAT
>NW_027813781.1:0-278 GCF_054177405.1 Leptonychotes weddellii | reverse complement strand
TGGAAACAAGTTAAGAGTCCATCAATAGATAAATAAGGAAGGTGTGGTATGTGTATGTACACACACATGTACGTGCATGCACACACACACACACACAATGGAATATGATGCAGCCATTAAAAAGGATGATATCATGCCATAAGTCAGAGAAAGACGAGTGCCATATGACCCCACTCATAAATGGAACCTAAAAAAATGAATAAAGCAGAATCAGAACTATAAATACAGAGAACAAACTGATGGTTGCCAGAGGGAAGGGAGTAAGGGGTTGGGTAAAT
>NW_027813780.1:0-278 GCF_054177405.1 Leptonychotes weddellii | reverse complement strand
TATATGGGCTGTAGACCAAGCTAGTTAATGCCATCTGAACAATCACTGGGCAAATGGAACATGATTTCAGAGCAGAGAACTGTCGGGAAACTGGGCAAGAGAAGGCCAGTTTCACATTTAGGATTCCCCTCTCCTCCTGCAGACAAAGCTCACATAATAAAACCTACAAATGTTAATGATAGTTGCCTTTTTTTTTTTTTGAGTACATATGAGCTATACCACTTATGTATATGGAACACATTGAATTTTCACCACCTCTCCCCCTATTAATGATAGAT
>NW_027813779.1:0-278 GCF_054177405.1 Leptonychotes weddellii | reverse complement strand
TGTACATGCCATCCTCAAATTCAAGAGCTGCCCATGTGATGATCTGGGCCTTGAGGTCACCCACAGACTTGGCTTTTTCACCTTCCTCTGCACGGTTAGACACTCAATTCTTTTCTCATATCTTTCCCTCTGGATTACAGGGTCCACATCAATGTTAGGAATGTGGATGTCTTTGGGGGCAAACGTCTCCACATCCACAATGTCTTCATCTCCACCCCTGAGGTTTCTGCCGCTTTGCACATGGGCACGTTGAAATTCCTGGCGCTTCTTCTGAAGAT
>NW_027813778.1:0-278 GCF_054177405.1 Leptonychotes weddellii | reverse complement strand
GGAATATATAAAAGGTGGGCACACCATATAGTATTTTGTGCCTATTATGTTCTCAGCAGTCAGGTATCCAGCATCTGCCCACAAGAGATTTTTTTTTAAGTCTGTTTTTAATTGTGGCAAAACATGTATAACATAAAGTTTACCCTTTTAACTACTTTTAAGTGCAAAATCAGTGGCATTAAATATATTTATGAGGGGGTGGAGCAAGATGGCGGAGGAGTAGGAGACCTGGATTTCGTCTCCTCTCAGGAATTCAGCTGGATAGGGATCAAACCATT
>NW_027813777.1:0-278 GCF_054177405.1 Leptonychotes weddellii | reverse complement strand
GGTGTTATGCACAAACAATGAATCATGGAACACTTCATCTAAAACTAATGATGTAATGTATGGGGATTAACATAAGAATAAAAAAAAAAAAAAGAAGAATAGTTAGTGATTTATTCCCAAGAAGCATCAATGTTTAGGACACAGGAGAAGAGGAGAAAATAGTGAGATTAAGGGTAAATTACCAGAGAAACTATAGAACAACTAAATTGGAGTGTTTCAAAAAGAAGAGCAAGGACAACTATCATTTGCTGCAAAGCAATCAGGAAGGATGCAGAAGG
>NW_027813776.1:0-278 GCF_054177405.1 Leptonychotes weddellii | reverse complement strand
TGTTCAGGAACGGTGAGAAATAAGGCTTCACAGGTTGTTGGGGCCGGATCATGAAGAATCTGCCATGGGACTCGGCTAGGATAACTGGGTGCAGGGATGGTCAGAGCTAGAAAGCTGTGGGGAAGATCGGCATGGGGTCATCAGGAGATTTTGAGCCCAAATCCGAAATGGAGTCCCAGTGTCAGGAAACAGCAAAAAGATGTTGTTGGTGCCAAGATAGATGGTGCCAGAAGTGAGGAAAGTAGCTTTGAGGGATCCCCAGTCACCCTTCCAGATGG
>NW_027813775.1:0-278 GCF_054177405.1 Leptonychotes weddellii | reverse complement strand
GCCTCAATCAAGGGGTCCAACCAAATGTTGGAGTTGAAGTTATGGAGCCAAAGCGGCGGCGGGGGGGGCAGTGCAGGAACCAAAAATGTCAAGAATGAGGTATGGAAGGAGCAAGATATGGGAGGTAGCCTAGGTGAATTCAAAGGACAAAGATGTCTGTGCCTTCTTTTATTTATTTATTTTTTATTATTTTGTTAATTACCATACATTACTCATTAGTTTTTTTTTTTTAATTTATTTATTTTTTTATTCTTATGTTAATCCCCATACATTACATC
>NW_027813774.1:0-278 GCF_054177405.1 Leptonychotes weddellii | reverse complement strand
TATTTTGTCACACAGAAAACTTTAAGAAAAATCTTTATGCAAATAGTATATTGACACATTCTTGATCTGCAAGATCCAAACAATTCAGAAGTACATAGAGCAAATGTGAAAGTTCCCTTTCACTATCCTCCCCAGGGGTAACCATGCCAACAGACCAAAGGGCATCCCTTGAACTCCTTTTAGATGCTCTGCATACATTTAATAATCACACATAGTTTTTCCTCTGTTTTATAAAATGAACTACACTGTAAGATTGCTCATGAAGGGTTTTTTTTTTT
>NW_027813773.1:0-278 GCF_054177405.1 Leptonychotes weddellii | reverse complement strand
TGATACATAAAATTAACCATCACAAGTGTGATACTGCTGTAGATTTTACTGACGTAAAAAGATAAGAAGAAAATACTGCCATAAAGTTTATGTATTTACACTTGATAATTTAGATGAAAAAGATGAATTATTTGAAAATGTTACTTATCAAAACTACCATAAGATAAAAGGAAAACACTGTGTATCCTTTTTTTTTTTTAAGATTTTATTTATTTATTTGAGAGAGAATGAGAGAGAGAGCATGAGAGGGGTGAGGGTCAGAGGGAGAAGCAGACTCC
>NW_027813772.1:0-278 GCF_054177405.1 Leptonychotes weddellii | reverse complement strand
TAGAAGGAGACAGAGAGAAATCCAAAGGAGGCTTAAGGCGATTTCTTTCTCTCTTAGCAATGCTTGGCAGAAATTCCTACAGAGAACACTGTTACTCTATTTCTGGGCATGAATTTCCTTCCCTTTGCCCACCACCAGGAGCCAGGCGGCTAAGAATAAGTTGTCAGGCAGCTTGGCTGTTATTGCCCAATTTTGTCCTCTATGCTGGCGATTTGGACTTTTATTGTTCCTTCCTAATTGGGGACGGGGCATGCATTTCCTGTTGGCTGAGGGATGGG
>NW_027813771.1:0-278 GCF_054177405.1 Leptonychotes weddellii | reverse complement strand
CTGAACCTTTCAGCTCTAATCCCCAGGTTTGGGGACTACATTAAGATCCACCAAAAAATTGCTAGAACCGATACAGGATCTCAGCAAAGTCACAGTATATAAAATCAGTGCACAGAAGTCAGATGAATGTCCATACACTAATAATGAAGCAGAAGAAAGAGAAATCAAGGAATCAATCCCATTTATAAGTGCACCAAAACCCATAAGATACCAAGGAATAAACCTAACCAAAGAGGTAAAGTAAAAAAACTATAGAACACTCATGAAAGAAATTCAGG
>NW_027813770.1:0-278 GCF_054177405.1 Leptonychotes weddellii | reverse complement strand
TTCTCCCTCTCCCACTCCCCCTGCTTGTGTTCCCTCTCTCGCTGTGTCTCTCTCTGTCAAATAAATAAATAAAATCTTTAAAAAAAAAAAAAAAGAAAGTAAACCTCTAAGACAGTGCTTCTCAAACTTGACTTTGTATCATGGGAGGCCTTGTTAAAACACAGATTATTGTCAACTCCCTCCATCCCCCCAGCCCTGCCATTTCTGATTCTACAGTTTAGGGTGGGTCCTAGGAATTTTCATTTCAAATAAGATGATAGTAATATTCTAATGCTGGT
>NW_027813769.1:0-278 GCF_054177405.1 Leptonychotes weddellii | reverse complement strand
GGGCGCCTGGGTGGCTCAGTTGGTTAAGCTACTGCCTTCAGCTCAGGTCATGATCCTGGAGTCCCGGGATCGAGTCCCGCATCGGGCTCCCTGCTCAGCAGGGAGTCTGCTTCTCCCTCTGACCCTCCCCCCTCTCATGTGCTCTCTCTCTCTCATTCTCTCTCTCAAATAAATAAATAAAATCTTTAAAAAAAAAAAAGGGGTCCTAGAGCCCAGTCCAGATTCAACAGAAGGGGCCTTAACCTCAATTCTCGGTGGGAAGAGTATCAAAGAATTTG
>NW_027813768.1:0-278 GCF_054177405.1 Leptonychotes weddellii | reverse complement strand
TCAAGCCCTCCAGGCAGCACAAGCAGGAATTCAGAAGACCGGAGTTACAGATTTGCACATGCGCACAAAATCTGAGCTTCCTTTCCCAGGCAGTATCCTGGGAAAGTCAGAAGTGAAACACTGACACTGAGCCTTCCCCCCCACCCCAGAAGAGGGAGGCCTGAGGTCCATACAGACACCCCCCCACCACCATGAGCACAGACCTTGAGGCTAATTTGTTCCTTTGTGCAACACAGAGGAAAATCATTGACAATCTGAATGGGGTTTGGTTTGAGATG
>NW_027813767.1:0-278 GCF_054177405.1 Leptonychotes weddellii | reverse complement strand
GACTTACTTCGCTCAACATAATACCCTCCAGTTCCATCCACATCGTTGCAGATGGCAAGATCTCATACCTTTTGATGGCTGCATAATATTCCATTAATACCCCATGTTTTAAATGAAAACACTTAGGAGTGAAAATGTTAGGATAGATACTGTCCAAGATCAACAGTAATAAGAACAGCAGAAGCAGCAACTGTAACAACAAAATTCCACAGTTCACAAAATAGCCTCTCCTTTTTAATGTCTCTTTGTTCCTACACATATTCTTCCTCCTAAATGAG
>NW_027813766.1:0-278 GCF_054177405.1 Leptonychotes weddellii | reverse complement strand
CCCTGGCCAGGCTGCTCTGCAGGTATCCGGGGGCCACAGCCAGCCCGTGCCGCGTGGGGCCTGGAGCCCGATGCCTCCATGCGGCCGTCCCGAGCGGCCATCTGCGTGCACGGGGCCCTGCCCCGGGGCCTCCCGCCCGCCTACCTTGGAGCCCGCTATGAGGGCGATGCCGATGGAGAGCTTGCGCTTCATGCCCCCACTCAGGAACCGGCTCAGGGAGTCCTGCTTGTCCTCCAGACCGAGGACGTGCAGCATCCGCTGAACTTCTTCAGGGCACT
>NW_027813765.1:0-2743 GCF_054177405.1 Leptonychotes weddellii | reverse complement strand
TCCCATTATTTGCAGCCCAAAGCATCTATCTGTTATAGTAATTACTGACATTTGCTCTGTGTATCCCTGCACCAAATTATACATTATGTTAATTAATGTGGCTTAATTTTAAGTCCCAATACCTGGTAAGGCAGTCCTTTTATTCTTTTTGGTTATATTTGGTTATACTTAGTTCATTGCTCCTTCACATAAATTTAAGATTCAGCTTGTCCATTTATATGGGGGCACACACATACACACTTTTAATAAACAATGATAATAACTAGAACACTAACAACAATCCTGTCTGGATAATTTGGAGGAGAATGGATATCTTTATAATATATCATGTTTATAGTATTTGTATGTATGTATAAATGTATGGGGCATGTGTATGTGTATATATATATTGTATCTATAATATAAATGTAGGTTTTTAGTGTTTTATAGCTTAAGTTTTTAAAAAATGCATGTATAAACTATACACCTCCTGTGAATGTTTTTAGTTCTTACTAGGCAGTCTTTATAACTTTTATACTATCTAGAGTAAACAGAGTATATAGAGGATACATTCCTAGAAACATATAACCTACCAAGACTGAAGCATGAGGAAATAGAAAATCTTAATAAACCAATAGACTAGAAAGGAGATAGAATGAGAAATCAAAAACCTCTCTCTCCAAAAAAAAAAAAAAAAGGTAGGGGGCAAGCCCAGGGCCACATGGCTTCATGGGTGAATTCTACCAAATGTTTAAAGAAGAATTAAACCAATTCTTCCCAAACTCTTACAAAAAATTGGAGAGATCCCAAAATCATTTTAGGAGGCCAGCATTATCCTGATACCAAAGCCAGATAAGGACATTACAAAAAAAAAAAAAGTATAGTCCAATATCCCTGATGAATATAGATGCAAAAATTCTTAACAAAATACTACCAAACCAAATTCAACAGCCCATTAAAAGGATTATACACAGTGATCAAATGGGATTTACTCTGGGATGCAAATAAATGTGATATAGTATATCAATAGAATGAAGGATAAAAATCCTATAAGGGTATCAATAGGTGAAGAAAAAGCATTTGACTAAATTCAACATCCTTTCATGATAAAAACTCTTAACAAATTAGGTATGGAAGGACCATACCTCAACCTAATAAAGGCCACATGAAAAATCCACAGCTAGCATCATTCTCAGTGGTGAAAGCTTGAAAGCATTTCTTCTAAGATCAGAAACAAGGCAAGGATGCTCCTCACCATTCCTATTCAACAGAATACTGGAAGTCCTAGCCAGAGCAAGTAGGCAAGAAAAAAATTCAAATGGCATCCAAATTGGAAAGGAAGAAGTAACATTACCTCTGTTTGCTGATGACATGCTCTTTTTTTTTTTTTAAAGATTTTATTTATTTATTTGAGAGAGAGAATGAGAGACAGAGCACGAGAGGGAAGTGGGTCAGAGGGAGAAGCAGACCCCCCACTGAGCAGGGAGCCCGATGTGGGACTCGATCCCAGGACTCCAGGATCATGACCTGAGCCAAAGGCAGTCGCTTAACCAACTGAGCCACCCAGGCGCCCTGATGACATGCTCTTGTATACAGAAAAATCCTAGAGACTTCACCAAAAACCTGTTAGAACTAATAAATTAATTCAGTAAAGTTCCGAGATACAAAATCAAAATAGAAAAATCAGGTGCACTTTTATATGCTAACAATGAACTCTCTGAAAAACTTAAAAACCCCATTTACAGTACTATCAAAAACAATAAAACGTTTAGGAATAAATTTAACCAAGGAAATGAAAGGTCTACAGACTAAGACATCAGTGAAAGAAATGGATGACATAGTTAAATGGAAAGATTTCCCATGTTCATTGATCAGAAGAGTTAATATTGTTAAAATGTTCATACTATCTATGAGCTATAGAGTCAACGTAGTTCCTGTCAAAATTCCAGTGGAGTTTTTACAGAATTAGAAAAAAAAATTAAAATTCTTAGGAAACAACAAAGACCCCCAAAAGCCAAAGCAACCTTGTGAAAGAACAAAGAAACCTTATGAGAAAGAATAAAGCTGGAGGCATCAGGTCTTCCTGATTTCAAATCTTACTACAAAGCCATAGTGACCAAATGATATGGTGTTGGCATAAAAACAAATAGACCAATACAACAGAATTGAGAGCCCAGAAAGAAACCCACACGTATACAGTCAACTAATTTTCCACAAAGAAGGCAAGAATTTACAATGGGGAAAGGACAGTCTCTTCAATAAATGGTGTTGGGGAAACTGCACATTCACATGAAAGAGAATAAAATTGAACACCTATGTTACACCACTAACAAAAACTAAAACAGATTAAAGACTTAAAACAGATTAAAGACCTGAAACCATAAGACTCCTAGAAGAAAATAGGAAAAGGCTCCTTGACCTCATCTTGGCAGTAGTTTCTTGGATATGATACCAAAAGCATAATCGACAAAGGCAAAAATGAACAAGTAAGATTGTGTCAACCTACAACTTGTACATAGCAAAAGAAAAGGGAGGAAGGAGGGATGAACAAAGTGAAAAGGCAGCCTAGGAAATGGGAGAAAATATTTGCAAACCACATATTTGATAGAGTTAATATTCAAAATATATAAGGAATATAGCAAAAAAAATAGCTGGAAAGGAAAATAGCAAAAAAACGAATAATTAATTTGAAAATGGGCAAAGGACTTGAATAGACCTTTTTCCAAAGAAGACCTACAAATGACCAAGTACATGGAAAGTCGCT
>NW_027813764.1:0-278 GCF_054177405.1 Leptonychotes weddellii | reverse complement strand
ATCTCATTTCTATTATTGGACTTTAATTTTAATAAGTTCAGTGGGTTAATTAGAATGATGATATTAACTGTGTTTAAGCTTTTTTTTTTTTACTTCCAATTTAACATTTTTCACAGTTCTGGATATTTTTGATCAAGGCATTTAATTTTCATTGCCCGTGGTATAACTACTAGTTGATAGGAAACTTCCATTTCCCTTAAAGACTACAGATAGTATTACCTGAATAGAACCTCTGTGTATCTGTGGCATATGCAGGCTAGGTTTTCAGAAGCATTTTT
>NW_027813763.1:0-278 GCF_054177405.1 Leptonychotes weddellii | reverse complement strand
AAGTTGGGTGTCTGATTATTTTATAGAAAAAATACCCTATGTGTTCTAATGTGTACCCTCTTCATCTTCTGACAATCCATGAGACACCCCTTGTTTTGACAGACTCCCAACCAGAAAGTCAAAATATTAAGAAATCACTCATAAAGGGAGGTGAATCATCTGAAAATATTTGCATTACACTTCCCACTGAACAAGAAGCTTAAAGGAAGAATTCTAGTAACTTAGAAATAATAATACTTTGGAGGACATCAAATGAGAATTCAAATAGAACTCAACTT
>NW_027813762.1:0-278 GCF_054177405.1 Leptonychotes weddellii | reverse complement strand
GGGATATCCCTAGAATGACGCCATTCTAGCAAGGGAGAGCAGGTGAGGGGTGCTGGGGTTAGGAATCCAGGGGTCGGGGCAGAGGGGAAGTGGATTTGTCTCCAGATGGCCACACAGGGATGTCCACGGGGATGGAAACGTGCACCATGACAAAATAAAAAGTCTGATTTCAAATACTCTCGTTGTTTCCTTTTTTTTTATAATTAATTAATTTGTTTATTTTTTTATTCTTATGTTAATCCCCATACATTACATCATTAGTTTAAGATGTAGTGTTC
>NW_027813761.1:0-278 GCF_054177405.1 Leptonychotes weddellii | reverse complement strand
CCAACTTATTCTCCTGTTCTCCCACCTTGTCAAGCAACCCCAAGGCCAGCAGAGTGGTGGATACCACACTTCTCTAATCTCAGCTCTTCTTTCTACTTTCTAACTCAAACTTCAGTTTCTAGTTGGCATTGGTGGCCAGTCAAACTGCCCACAGTAGAGGCCAATCCACTTCAGCAGCCATTTTGTTTTTCTTCTCTGCGACAGTGGGCTATGCCCAGTTCCTCAAACAAATGCATTAAAACAGCTGGCTTTTTCAGGCATCCCATACTCATGCAGTG
>NW_027813760.1:0-278 GCF_054177405.1 Leptonychotes weddellii | reverse complement strand
TTTTTTTAAAGATTTTATGTATTTATTCAACAGAGAGAGCGAGAGAGTACAAGCAGGGGGAGCAATAGAGGGAGACAGAGAAGCAGGCTCCCCACGGAGTGGAGAGCCTGACATGGGGCTCGATCCCAGAACCCTGAGATTATGACCTGAGTCGAAGGCAGATGCTTAACCATCTGAGTCACCCAGGCGTCCCATCCATATATTTTCTATCTCTACTCTGATCTTCTCTCCTGAATACCTGACTTATAGATCATACTTGATCACACTTAGATGTCCAA
>NW_027813759.1:0-278 GCF_054177405.1 Leptonychotes weddellii | reverse complement strand
TGTGGCCATCTGGGGAAGATCATTCTGGGCGTAGAAGCAACAAACCCAAAAGCCTGAGACCAGATCACGCCTGGCAGATTCAAGGAGTTGGGAGGAGGCCAGTGTGATCTGGAGGGAGAGGAGCAAGAGATGAGACCAAAGAGAAATAGAGACTGGATCCTGAAGGGCCTTGTGGTCCACTGAGATCATTGACTCTTTCCCTGAGAGTGCTGGGGTGTCCAGGGAGGGCTCAGAGCAGAGGAGTGACATCCTTGGGGCACAAGATGGGGTTTTCACAG
>NW_027813758.1:0-278 GCF_054177405.1 Leptonychotes weddellii | reverse complement strand
TTATGCACAAACAATGAATCATGGAACGCTACATCAAAAACTAATGATGTAATGTATGGGGATTAACATAACAAAAAATTTTTTTTTAAATGACTTTTCTCACCCATTGTTGGTGCCAAAGGTGAGAAGGAATGGCAGATAGAGCCACGGTTCTTGATCTCCCAGGGAACAACAGCAATATTTGACAAGCTGACCAGCTCTCCCGAGCATAGAACTGTCATTAAGCCAAGAGGGAAATCATTACCTGATCTATAAATGATTACACAGGAGTAGGAACT
>NW_027813757.1:0-278 GCF_054177405.1 Leptonychotes weddellii | reverse complement strand
GGCTCTGTCGTCCTGGACTGGCATGGGGATCAAGAAGCTCCTGGGGTAGGAATCCCCACAAAGCACTGGGCCCATGCTGAGTTGTTGAGCCCATTGGAAATAGGGTTTTCTTGGGAAAAGAAGCTGCCCCAAGCTTCAGGCTTGTTGCCGCACATGCTTGCTTTTGCTGCTCTTTGGAGAGGTGGCATTTCAACATGGTAGCCAACAGGCAAACATTCCACTCAAAACTAACCCCAAGAGCCAGGGCTGTTTCTCTCAGAAAAGCTGTGAAGTGTGCC
>NW_027813756.1:0-278 GCF_054177405.1 Leptonychotes weddellii | reverse complement strand
TGTCTGGCTTCTCAGCATAATTATTTTGAGATTCTTACATTGTCATAATTATTAAGACATTGTTTCTTTTTGTTGCTGAGTAGTATCCCATCATGTGGCTATAAAACAGTTCGTCTATTCATCTGTTGATGACCATATCGATTAGTCCCAGTGGGGCTCTCACAAATAAAGCTGCTATGAACATTTGCGTATAAGATAATTTATAGACATATGCTTTCATTTCTCTTGGGTCCGTATCTGGGAGTAGAATGGCTGGATCATATGGTAGGAGTACATTT
>NW_027813755.1:0-278 GCF_054177405.1 Leptonychotes weddellii | reverse complement strand
ATTGACATGATGTGAACAGAGACTTAGGATGTGTTTTCTCTCCTTCATTTCTGCTTTTTCATGCCTTGGGTAGCCACACATCCAAGGTGGAGGAGACCTAGACCCAATCTGCAACTTGGAGTCAAGCCCAGCTGAACCCACCATTGATAAGCTAAGCCTCCACCAATCCAGAATCATTTAAACATATTGTTGTGGGGGGGCCTGGCTGGCTAGCTGGCAGAACATGTGACTCTTGATCTCAAGGTTGTAAGTTCAAGCCCCTCATTGGATACAGAGAT
>NW_027813754.1:0-2744 GCF_054177405.1 Leptonychotes weddellii | reverse complement strand
TCTCCATGTTGTGTATCCACCCACAAATGCAGTATAGTATAAACCTGAAACTGGGTAGGAGAGTCCACCCATTTGACCATTGGGTAATGTACTGTAAACTGTCCTTTGCTCTTCCTGAAATAGTTTAGAGTTGGTGGACAGTTGTTGAGTTGCCAGTCCTTGACTTCCTTTTTCCCATTTCACAGCATTATTTGTGCTCCCCAAACCTAAAGTGATCTCCTATCTAGAGCAAGGGGAAGAGCCGTGGATTCAAGGGCCCTTGGAGTTCAAGAACAGCCCTGGAGGGCTGCCTACAGGTAAATATACCATGGGAAGAGGACAAATGTGCCTTGATAGCAACCTTAGCATTTCAAATTCTGCTTATCTATATTTTGTGAATCAGTAATCATTGGATTTTTCTCTCCATTCCTGTAGTTTTGCTTTGCCATACAGTTGGCTGATTGTTATATTTATTCCCATAGGGTTAAAGGTCAAAACTGACACTGAAAACCATCAGCCTGTGTGTCTTTCTGACTTAGAAATACAAGCACCAGGAGACATAGTATCAAAAAAGACCCGAGTGAAAGTTCCCCAGAAAACAACAGGCAAAGAAAATCATGGTGAATCACACAGGATGGGGAAGTGGCATCAAGAGTTTCCAGTTAATCAAACAAAGGAACTTTCAATCTGGGAAGAAGAGCTGCAGAGACTTATGGATCTTCACAAGAAAGCCCGTGCAGTAGAGAAGCCTTTTACATGCCAGGAGTGCAGGAAAAACTTCAGACTTACCTCTGATCTTACTAAACACAAAAAAATTCACACAGAAGTGAAGCCATATAAGTGTCAACATTGTGGTAAGAGCTTTAGAGGGAAATCAGATCTTAATAAGCACATAACAATACACCAAGGAATAAAACCCTATAAATGCTCCTGGTGTGGGAAAAGCTTCAGTCAAAATTCAAATCTCCGTACACACCAAAGAACTCACACTGGAGAGAAACCCTTTATGTGTTATGTATGTGGAAAGAAATTCAGTCAGAATTCCCACCTTAGTAAACACCGGAGAACCCACATGTAGCATGAGCATGAGAAACTTTAGCAGGCAGTCCAGCCTTCTTAAAAACAGAAACGCCACCACTGAACAGAAGCCTATCCAGTGTCCTAAGTCTGAAGAAATTCACCAAGTAGAGCTTAACTCTCACGTTTATGAAAAATACAAAATTATGAAGCATGAATAATTCATCAATGGAAAATTTGGGGATATAAACATGTTTCTCAGAAAGGAATCAAGGTTGACTCTGCAGGGGGTGCATTAGTTCTGTACTAATTACAATATTACTAATAAAACTTCAGGGAATTCCTAACAAGAAAGGTGTTCAAAGAATATTCTGAGTAGAGAATATACTATTTCATGATTATGCTTGGCAGTTAGCAAATTCAGCTTCAAATAGCAAATACATCCATGAATTAATCAGTCTTCTGTGATTATCATGTTGTTGGTTTTACATTGATCTTCCAGCCACTTTAAACATGATAGAAACATTTGTAGCATGGTCTTCCAAAACAAGAAAGAATAATCTGCATGTTTAATTGGATACCATTGCCTTCAGGATAGCAGGCTTACCAATTTCAAGAGCCCTGTGACACAAAAATGAGGTCTGTTAAGTTTTCCAAGAACCAAATTGGATTTTCTTCCTCTCCTTTGTCATTGGACACTGTTCCCCAAGTTGGATATCATTTGAGTTCATTCTTGAACATTTTAGCTCTTGATTCCTTTTAGCACCATTTTTACTGTGATGAAATGCTGTTTACTTCACCACTAGAGAATCTGCAAGAAGTAACTGTAGTAACTTACACCTCTCATTGGTGGTGTTTGATAGAGGAAAACATCAAGATCATATGGAAACGGGTTGGAATTTTTAGCCATGGATTATGTATTACATGTAAAGAAGATTGTCTGCAATAAAAGAAACGATATTTTCTCCCCTCAGTGTCAACCATAAATATTAGCACTTTCCTGGGACCTAAACGGATATTTATGGAAGTTCAGGATCAAATCAGGTTTTTGTTTGCTGGCTTTTTAATTTGGCTTTCGTTTATAAGAACAAAGAGGGTTGTTTCAAAACTGGAGTGTGTGCTGCAGGCAGGATGTGGTTCACTGGGTGTGGCAAAAGATTGGGTTCCCAAGAGGAAAGGTTTGGGAACTAATGCTGAGTGGTGGATGAGGATGGGTGACTCTACATTCATGTTGGTTGTCTTACATTGTAAACTATTATTAAGCAGGCAGGGTCTGCCTATCTCTGTTTTGTACACAGCATTTAACAACAGCCTTAGCTGATAAATGATATAGATGGCTGAACATCTCTCCGGGCTGTGGATCTTCTTAGAACTCCTACCTACAGCAGTGACATGTGTTCCTGTTAGAGCTTTTAGGTTGTATCAAGAAGGGGTTGAAGGGGATTAAATGATTTCTCCCAAATACCTTATAAACGATGAAGTTAAGGCTCAGATACGGGACTTGTTCAAGACCCTATTGCTAGTGGGTCCGTTGGCTGCCAGCTAGCTACATCAGGGAGGTCTGAAGGCAGGGTTAGCAGGATGTGTACGTTATCCCTGCAGGACCAGGCTGAATGACATTGTGTTGTATCTACTTCTAACTTACAAAACGTTCTTGTGGCTTGATTGGTTCCCAAAACACTTAGGTCTCCATGTGTTCTGTGCAAGAGAGAAAACTATTTCAACTCAGGGTTATTCTAGGGACTAGA
>NW_027813753.1:0-13583 GCF_054177405.1 Leptonychotes weddellii | reverse complement strand
GTGATGGGTATTAAGGAGGGCCTGTACTGCATGGAGCACTGGGTGTTATACGAAAACAATGGATCGTGGATCACTACATCAAAAACTAATGATGTTTTGTATGGTGACTAACATAACATAATAAAATTAAAAAAAAAAAAAAAGTGCCTTCTTTCCCAGCCTCTGGAGCCTGTCAGCAAATTACATTCCTCATGGAGGTTTTCTCTTGATGGGAGATGTAAGACCTCTATGACTGCCCAGCCTGTTCATTCAAATTTCTTCTGTAGAATACTTTTAATTTCTGCTTAAGTTCTGTCCTTCTACCCTCCTGAGAACACTTTTGCCTTTTTCCTCTCTACCCACCAACCTCAACTTCTACATTTTGTTGAGATAGTGCTTCTTACTAAATATATCTCTTCTATTTCAGTGATCCTTGTTTATCACAAATTTACACAAGTATACAAAGAGATAGACATTTTCATTAAGATTTAAGTTTACACACATGCATACATATTAGGGATTATTGCTCAATAATTTTTGCTTTTATCTTCTCCCATCTTAAAGTCTCTAATTTATTGGAATGTTAATTTTTTTCTCAAGTGTTTTTCTCATATGGGGAACTTGAGTAATACACTTTTTTTGGAGTCTTTTCCTGTATTCTAGTATTTTTCATCCATCTGACAAGGGAATAGTATCTTGGCTGGGTATAAAATTCTTCATTCACAGTCCTTCCATTCAATTGTCTGTAGATTCTTTTTCTTAACTCCTAGCTTCCTAGGTTCTGGGTGAGAAGTTAGATTCCCCCCCCCGCCCCCCACGATAGCAGGTAGGTTTTATTTTGTTTTGTTTTGAAAGGTCTTCATGCTTGTGAGATTTTTACTTTCTCCTTAAAAGTTCAAGAATTTTGATCTGCCTATCTGTGATTCTTCTTGTCAGTCCAGCTTGAAACTCCATATACACCCTTCTAATCTGAGGATTTAGATATTTCTACAGTTTAGGGAAATTTTTTTCTATTCCTTATTGAAAGATTGCTTTTCATCCATCAGTTCTTTTTCCTCTTTTAGTAACACCTATTATTTTCATATTAACTCTTCTGCTAATGTTTCCAGTTTCTTTTTTCTTGAATACTTTAATTACTTTTACCTTTTTGCTCAGTACTTTGAAGTGTTTGTTGTATTTACTTTTGCAGAGCACTGATTAAAGTCTTAATGATCATCTTCTCCTTTAATTCAACTAATAAAATTTTCCAATGAGTGATCTTATTTTTGTGTTACTAAAGTCTCTTTAAACTGCTTTAGAACTCCTTAGTAATTTTATTTTCTATTCAGGTTTTCATCTATTTTCTCCAGCAGTTTTATTTCACTGAGAACTCATTTTAATTATTCTACCTGATCGTTCTCTCTGGTTGCTAGGACCTCTTAGATGGGTTTTAAGTTTTCCCTGTTCACTCTTTAGAACTTAGGCCTGGTTGTTGAAGTGTCCTTAATGGTGAGAATCCTATAGGAGGTGAAAAGCAAATGAATCTATGGTCCTCTAGGCTGTAGTATAAAGGCAGATGTTGTAGTATAAAGGCATTCTGATGAGAGACCCGAGAAAAAGGAACTCCTGTGGTCTTCCTTTCCTCATTCAGCTTAGGAGAAGGGAAGGTTTAATTAGCTTTCTTCCTTGTCTTGACTTTGGAAGGGTCTGAAAGACCTAGCACAAGCACATGAAATCACCTTTGAGGAAATGCAGGGTGTAGTTGGGCTCCACAGATCCTTGGCCGAAAAGTTCTTCCTCTGTACCTATTGGTTCTAGCTACCAACCCTGTTCTGCTGTGGACTGTCCAGCCCCACAGGAAGGGAATCCTACACCAGCTCTGTCTGAAGGGATTTTGTGGGATCCAAGCTTTCTTTCACAGGTCTCAACACCTGCCTGCTGCTGGAGAAGCAAGCAGTTCATTTTGGGAGTGCTGAGACTGGTGGGGACTTTACTCAGGTTACCATGTTTCCAGAACCTCCAGATCTTTCTCTTTTTGGAGTATTTTAATAAGCATAGATGTGACATGGCCAGATTTTTACTTGAACAAGATTGTAATACTGGAAGCAGGGAATCTAGTTAGGAGGTTTTTGCAGGAGCCAAGGAAAGAAATGAAGGTGGTTTAGACTATGGTTGTGACACAGCAGCTACAAAGAAGTGGACAAATTTGAGACTTAGACGTTTTATTTGAGACTATAGAACAGATTGAATAATTGGAAGTGGTGGTGAAGGAAGAGGGTAGAGTTAGTAACTAACATGCTAACTTAATTAAATAGAATTTAGAAGACAAATCCAAACTTAGATGGACAGAGACTCTTCATGAACCTTGACAAGAGAATATAAAGGTTTATGCAAAGAAGTTTATGCTCATTCTAAGAGGAACTGAATAAAAAATATGTCAGAAGAAATAACATTCATTTATTTGCAAAATATGTATGTAGCATATGTGCTAATGTGTGCTAGTCACTGTGCTATGGGCTGAAGATATGTTGATAAGACATTGTACCTGCCAATAGGAGGCAATTATGTTTGTCAGATGATCTGAGATGGTCTACCCTATCAAAATTACTTGTCCATGTAATTAGAAAGAGGAAGGGCTCAAAGCCTTTTATAATAGGATATTACACTGGAATGGGGAGGGGAAGCCTCCCAGATACTAGTTTTGGTTTTTAGTTTTTTTAGTGAGAGCAACTCGAGCTGCTTCACAGTATAGGAGGAGCTATCACTGTAGAATCTTTAAGTGTCCATTCTGACAGAAAGGTAAATGACCTTGAAATCATGTAGAAAGGTTGGGATAGGGCACATGGGTATCACTTGAGGGGAGGTGATTGGGTCAGATTCGGTAGACAGTGCATGCCAGAACCAGTCCTGTTTAGTACCCATGGGGCCTGCTTAGACCTATGATTTTAAACTGAGAGTTGCAGAATATTTGACCTAGGCCTAGCAGAGTGAGAGACCTGGTGCCCAATGTGACAGGATGATTGTCTTTCTTCAGTGTCTGGTGAGGGAGGGCTTTGCTCCAGCCCCTGTTGTGGCTACAGTGCCAGAAGGTTGAGCCTTCCCCACTACTCTCTATACCTGTCCTTCAGGAGGAGTGCCACAGCATAGGCAGGACTCCTCCCAGGCCCGAGTAGAGCCACACCTCCTGCCCCAGAGACTCAGCCGCTCTGGCACTCCTGAGCTGCATTTTACCCAGTGAGGGATGCGCAACACAACTAAATCCCTTTGAGTTGTGATGAAGGAATCTAATGGCAGTTAACCTGAGAGTCCCAGGCCTCTTTGGATGAAAATCTCCTTCACTGAGGATGTGGGAAATGAAAGGGCTTTACCCCAAAGAATAAGAGCCAGCTTGACTCGGAGCCCGTACCCAGATTGTACATGGATGACCTACTCGGACACCCACAGCCATTTCTTGGTTTGAGAATTGTATCCAGCTTTTAACATCTGGACACAACGTGCCAAAGCTAGCTTTACTGAGTCACAAGTAACCCAAGGCCATAGTTAGTGCTTCAAGATAGGGCTGAGTCACTCAGTACTGACTGGCAGACCCCTTGTACATGGCAGAGGTCTGAGGGCCATGGACTGAATTTTGGATCATTGACTCTTATTGGCACATCTGAGACTAGAACATGTATACTCAGCATAGAAAATGTATAGAGTGGCCCAATGGTGACTCTTGGCAATGAAGGCACAGATTTTCCATTTTCTGGGATCCTTTCAGGCAGTTGTTAATTTGAATAAGAAAAGAAGGATCAAAGTCAGTGCATTTAGAAACCCCGCCCTGTAACAATAATGGAGAGGATTCTTAGTCACTAGAGGGAATATTCCTGAGAACCCACCTACTGGCTTTGGGAAGATATAGCAATTTTTTATTTGTGAGTTGTGATTTTTTTAATGCACAGATAAGTGGGCACGAAACCAGCTATGGGTGGGAAGTAAGAGGGATGGTGGTAAGTTTACCAGCAACATGGGAACTTATTCTTCTGCCAGCATTCAGTGTTTATTCTTCTGTTCCTTAATCCCCATTTCTTCCCTCCTCCTCCACCATGTCCCTCTGGTGAGCTGCGGGACCAAAGCTGAAGACAGTGCCTCAAAAGATGTAAGAAGGCAATGACCAGGATAGTGGAAAAAGATGGCCTGGGGAAGAAGAGAGAGGCATCTCTCCAAGGGGTAAGGGAGTAAGCTGGCTGTTATGCTGGCAGAGGTAGACCCATCAGCAGCTCTATCCAGGGACTCCGAGGCACTCCCCATATGAGAACTCCCCAGCTTCTTTTCCCCTCCCCTTCCACCTGTGATTTTTCTGCACTTCCAGGACAGTAAGGAATATTGACGTAGCTATGCAGATATCGGGGATTTTAATTTTAAAATTAAAAGGTAACTTTATAGAAATACACTTTTGTAAATATTGGTAAATATCTTTGTATTATTCTTTGTATTATTCTTATAGACTATGTAGATTAGAGATTAAATGCTCACAGACTTAGTGTGTGAGGTATCATGTTTTCTTTATAGTCAATATTCCATTGTGCAAATCCTAAACTGGAGTTCTGGGGACAGGGTACATACTTGGTCTCCCTTGTCTTGCATCTGTGTGGCATCTTTTTCATATTTATGAGGTATTTTTCTTCTGTTCTCCTGAGGCAAGTATGCCTGATTGGGCTTAGCTCTCTGCATAGATCCGGCTAAATCCCCCCATCCCTCTGTGTCTGTGCTGCAGCTGGTAGGACAGGCATATCTGCTTTATAGGCAACGTTATTTTAGGTCTGTGAGAACGGGAGGAGGAGGCCCTTCATAGGTGTTTAAGCCTAGACTCCAGCCCAACTTAGCAGAGAACTTGGCCTGAGTATCCTGGGGTCACCCTGCTGTTAATAAAGAGCTGCTCCATTTCTCCCATGACTTTGGTCCTTATGTGCTTGCTCCCCTGATGTCTAGAACTCCAAACACGATCTGTGATTCTTTTCCTTTTTCCCTCTTCCTCTGTCTCTCTTCCTGTCTCCCATTTTTCTTCTTTTGTTCTTTCCTTCTTTCTACAAATGATGTGCCAATATCTATTCTAAAATTCTATATTAACCCATTTTATTTTCACAGTAGCCTGATAAGGTAGATACTTGTGTTGTCACCCCATTATACAGATGAGGAAACTGAGGCACACAGATGAGGAGTAACACGCAGCAGAGCATTCACAGCCAGGTAGTTTAGCACTAGAGCCCACACACATAACCCCTCTTCTGTACTCTGTAGCAATTCCAGGTGTGGTGGCCCAAGTTAAGAGATTTATCATAGGCCAATATTGATGATTGCATTGAGATGTAGCCAAGATCAGTCACCAGCAACATGCTTCAAGAATCCTAGGGGGAGACTTGCCCTTCTAAAAAAGCACAAGAACTAGAAGAGCAAATCACGTACCTTCTGTGACTTTAAACTTGTGGACAAAACCTCGAAGATTTATTTTCATCTCTTGAATAGTAACACCAAAACATGAAGAAAATAGTCCTAGAACAGTTTCCTTGGATGTGTTCTAAGGAACCTTAGTTCTGCAAGTGATTAGTGGATGTACAAAGAGTATCATGGTCAAGTAAATTCGGGAAATTGTGCTTAAAATAGATATAAATAGGTTTCTTAATTACAGGACTTTTCAGAGCCTTTGACATGCTAATAATCATAGTGAGTCTGCAAGAGGGAGAGAGAGCATGCATTTTTCCCTCAAACTGTTTTCTCCAAACCATCCAATCCCTCCCTGCCCCAGCATGTACCTTTATTTGCTTAGTTCATCTCTCAGGAAGAGTAGGAATACTTTCCTTTTCTATTTTGTAAGTCTGCTTACCCCATACTATAAGGGATAACAGTACTACCATCTTCGGTCCCTGTCTCAGGAATAACATGGCAAATGTCCTGAAGTGTGCTTATCAAGTTGAGAAGCATAACCTGTTTTCTTCTCCCTCTGCAAGGTGCTCTTAGCTATTCATGGTGAAGCTCTTGCATTTTTTGTAGTTCTTTTCACGCAGTTCTTTCAACATTACTTCATTTTAACCTATTGGGTAATTTATTTTTAGCCTCAAATCCAATTAATCTAAAGGTGTTAGGGGAATCTGATCCAAATATTTGTCTATTTAACCCTTTCTCAGAGGAAGCACTGAGATTTCCCTATTCTGTACCACATAATTGCTGCTCTGTAACCATGGCTAACTAAGGAGGAAGGGACATAAAATTTATGTGACAGGGTTGTGGTACCACAGAGGTCACAAGATATTTTAGGGAAGACTGAAAGTTGGAGAGGTAAAGATAACAATAAAAAATGTGTTTCTAATTTAGTATGTTCACAATAGTTTACACATGAGGCTGCCACTAGAACATGTTGGAAACAGAGTAAGTAAAATAAAAGCTTGAAAAACAATCTCATTTTGTGGATTGAAACATTTTAGGGGAAATATTTGCTTTAAATTAATTCCAAGGCCCCACAACAAAATATGGATCTTTTCTCCATTTCTCTGTGGTGGGGATATATGGAGGAGGAGAAAACAGGTATCAAAAGAGCTTTGAAGTGTTTATATTCAAACCAACCCTCTGTGGAAAGGCTGAGGAAGAGGGGTGTGAAAAAATTCACCATTTGGCAAATTCTCAAAATAGTTTTTCTTTCATCTTTTTTTCCCCCTTGTTCTCCCCCAGGTTCTTAATTCTGAGACAGGAATGATAAAGGGGCCCAGTAGTGCTTGCTCTTGGAAACAAATTCCAAAAAGGGAATGCTCAGAGTCTTTTAAAGAAATCTGATCAATTAGATAAATTTTCGTGGCTCAGGTGTGAGGAGAGGACTGGGGGACTCATTTGATGGCTGTTGCCAGAGACCAGAGCAGGTACCACTTCTGCAGAAGGGCAAAGACAAAAACACTTTGGCAAGAAGATTGGTTATAAAGGGTTTGGGCTGGCACCAGGAAAACAGTCCTTCCTTTTCCTTCCTTTTGTCCATCCTTCCATCCTTTTCCTTTCTTCCTCTTCTTCCTAGGATAAGGAAAGCAATCTGTAATTCTTCATCCAAAACGCTGAGGAAAGGTCTGTTTCTGAATTCAGAATATTCAGATTTTAGAAAGGCAATTCAGTATATATATTATATAATATGTATACCCTTAGCAAGATCTGAGGAAGCACTCTGATTATTTGCAGTTTAATGCATGAAGAGTATCACTTAATAGGATAAATATAGACTATGTAGGATAAATATAGACTATGAATAGCTTGGAATCAGGCCAAGTCAGATAGATGCTGCACTTACAAAAACTTTTTGACTTTCTGAGCTTTTGGATTTTGGCATCTTGGATAAAGCATGTGAACTTTTAAAAATCACCTTTGTTGACATGTAATGTACATACAACTAGAATCCATCCAGTTTACAGTACAGTTTGATGAGTTTTGACCAATGTGCTCACTAACAAGATACAGGACACTGCCTTCACCCCCAAGATTTTTTTTGTGCCCTCCCACTCCAGGTCCCAGGCAACTGTCCTGCTTTTTATCACCATAGCCTAGATTAATTTTTTCTAGAATTCCTTTTTAATGAAATCTTATAGTATTTACTGTTTTTATGTCCCGCTTTTTTGGGTCACTTTAATGTTTTAGAGATTCATCACATGACACACATATTCACTGATATATGTGTCAATAGTTCCTTTTTGTTGCTGAATAGTATTTCATTGTATTGATGGACCAAGACTTGTTTATCAGCCTTACAATGCAAAGGCTTTGGCTGTTATGAATAAAGTTTCTATAAACATTTGTGTACTAATTTAAAAAAATTCTTTGGGTAAGTACTTAAGGGTAGAATTGCTTGATCTGATAAAGGTGTGCTGTAGAAGCTCCCAACTGTCTTCTAGTGGTTCTATTGTTTTGCATTCCCAGCAGCAGTGTATGAGAGTTTCAGTTGCTCCACATTCTTGGTAATGTCACTCTTCCAAAGTTTTAGCTGTTCTAGTGGTGTAATGGTATCTTATTGTGGTTTTAGTTTGCATTTCCCTAATGATGCTGAACATCTATTTATGTACTTATATTCCATCCTCATGTTTTGTTTTGTAAAAAGTGTTCAAATTTATTTTTGCCCATTTTTTTTATTGGGTTGATTTTCAAATTATTTAGTTGAAAGAATTTTCTTTTTTAAAATGTATTTTGGATACAAGTCCTTTGTCATGTATTCCAAATGTTTTCTTTCAGCCTGTGGCTTGCCTTTTCCCTTTCTGAATGGGTCTCTTATAAAGAATGTAAGTTTTAAATTCAGATAGAGTTCAGTTTGTCTTTTAAAGCTCATGCTTTTTATGTTCAATGAAAGTATCTTTGCTTACCACTTGTCATGTTGTTGTTGAGTGTTGTCTGTTTATAAACAAAAAATAGTCATTGAAACAAAAGAACTAAAAATTATCTTAGGGCATGAGTGCCTGCTATCTGCCTGGCTGTGTGCTAAGGGCTTTCTTATGTGTCATTAACCTTCATAGCAATCCTTTGGAATATTTTTTTTTTAAAGATTTACTGATTTATTTTTAGAGAGAGCGCCCGCCCACATGTGCATGGGGAGAGGGAGAGAGAGAATCTCAAGCCGATTCCCCACCTAGCATGGAGCCTGACATGGGGCTGTCTATGGGGCTTGATCTCACAACCCTGAGATGACTGAGATGATGACCTGAACCAAAACCAAGAGTTGGATGCTCAACCAACTGAGTCACCCAGGCACCCCAATCCTTTAGAGTATTAAAGTGTATGTTATGGAGGCTCAAGAGAGGTTAAATAACTTGCTCAAAGTTACACAGCTGCTCAGTAGAAAAGATAGGATTTGAAATTAGGTCTCCTGAATAATAATGGCAGTAGCTTCCATTTATTGAATACTTAACCCATGCTATTCACTCTGCACTAAGTGCTGCATGTGGGGTAATTTAAACTAATCATCACACCAACCCTATGAAATAAGCAATATCATTTTATGGATGAGGAACCTGTGATTCAGAGAAGGTAAGTAACCTAAACAATATCACACAGCTCTTAAGCTTGCTTTTCCCTGCTTTATTCCAGTCCCTTTTAGGATTCATATTTTAAGAAAATGTGTCGAGTTTCACATGTTTGATATGTAAGTGGTGATGCTTCTGGGAAGTTTGGCTCTTCACTGGCTTTGCTAGGCAATAGTAGCTTCTGTAGAAGATTTAGGAAAGGACTGTGATCATCTTTTTTATTTCATTCCTCCAGTTCTATATGACTGTTTGCTAGGGAGTAGGTTTGGAACTTAGTGCCAGGGAGCCCACCTCAATACTCATAATGTGTCCGCCCCTATTTAATCAAATCTTTATGAAAATGTGGCATCTTTGTTTTGATTCTTTGCACTGATTTTATAGCCTTAATCTAATGGTTTGACTCCTGATTCCCTAAGGACTGCTTTTGGTTTGAAAGGATAATCCTTGCATTGTCTATAGAAGTTTACATTTTACAGTAACTTTAAAAGAAGCTGCAAATGTGACCTAATGGAAACCTCACTTCACACCTGCTGGTGTCATTTCTCTTTAGAGTGATGTCTCTTATCATTCTTTCTCTTATTGTAAAGCTAGGTGGTAACTTTTTTTAGCACACTGTTACTTCCAAAGTCACCATAGAAGTCTCCTTTGGTCTTATTCATTCTCATCCTTTCTCTCTTTTTCTCCCACACAGAGATAGCACATAGCATAATACATACACACCTACATCCACACATCCAAGATAAGCAAAATTCTACAAAGGAATAAGTTGTCGTATGATACCAGACCCCCAAGAGAAAATTCTAGAAGTTACTTTTCTTCCTTATCTCAGTGTATAAAAACTCTAGGCTGTCCTATGAGAACAGGTGACTAGTCAGTTGAAAGTTGGGTTATCCTTACCTTATGAAAAGTACAAGATTTTTCATGGGAACTGATGGGCCAGACTATTTGAAATCCAAACTATTTAGGTCATAAGTTCACCAAATCTCTCCCCTAAGTAAATGATTTGGGATGGTCCAACTCTATTGGCTCTTAAAATTGGTCTTGTCTTCACTGGCTTCCTTCTGAAGAACACAGCAACATTTCTATATAAGAGAGGCTCTGTACATAAGGCCTGCACTCTTGTCAGACTGGGAAGACCGTCTCTAAAGTAACAGTAATGGGGTGGGATGACAAGGGGCTATGGGCCCAGGCATTCTTCAGTTTAAGAACTAAGACTGCAGCCTTCAAACTTGTGTGTATACCTGGGGGTATATGTTGACTTTCCAAAGGGTATATGTGTGCAGATGGTTTTAAGGAAGTCAGTTTTCAACCCTTACAATGCTTCCATTTTATTTTTTAATGCTCCCTGAGAACTAACTTGCCCTCACATTTATCCCTCAGTAGACTCTTACTGTGGTGGATTATGCCAGGATATTAAATTCCTTGTGGCCAAGGTAATATTTAGAAAAATTTTGGAGAAGACTCCTTTAAAGATTAATCAAGGTCTCTCAGTTTGGTGGGGCTTTTTGTCTTTCCCTGTTTTGTTCATATTTCTGTTTAGGGTAGAGCTGGATCTGTATTGGGATGTTCCGAATTCAGAGCACTAAAAATGCTATAGATTAGTAATTCTGAATCTTCTAAATGTATATTTAATCTCTTAAATGGAATGTTTTCTGGGACTGTTAAATTTTTCAAGATACATTTGTTAACACCCACAGGTAAAGGTTATGTATGATTTCTTTTGGATTTAGCATGTTATTGCATAAGGTAGTAAAAGCCTATTTTATCACATAGTATAATGAATTATTTACTCTGAGATCAAATATTCAATCTTCACTATATTTTAGTTTATAACATTTTTAAGATTTTCTCCTATTACAAATATATTTTGATATGTATGATGAAAATTTTAGATTTCAATTAAAGAGATGTGAAGGGATACATAATTTTTTGAAGTTACTTTAAAAGATAGGTGAGCAAGACAGCCTGAAGACTGCTGACATGAGAGAGCATGCTAGAATGACTAGCACTGCCTGACCTCAGGGAGAGGTCTTTGGTGGAAGTGACTCACATGACCATCTGCCATGCATTTATATATGTACAGGAGAGTCATCTGATGATCTGCTATGCACTTGTATACAGACTGGTCCAAATCCAACAGAAAGAATGTATAGTTTTTATCTGTGGGTGTTATCAAATGTATCTTGAAAAATTTGGTAGTCTCAGAAAACATTCCATTTAAACAAAGATACACTTAAAAGAGTATCACTAACATAACATTTTGGATGTTTTGAATTTAGAACATCTCAACACAGATCTGGCTCCATCCTAAACACAAATATGTACAAATACGGTAATTGGTTATTATGAGTGACTTTAAAACATTCATGAATAATCCTTTTATATATTTATTTTTCAATAAGCTTCATTTATTCTCTGTTTTAATGGCAATAAAAAGGTCTGATATCTTTTTCAAACTTCTTTGGGAGTTTTTGTTTATGTTATAACTTGTTTTTATTTCTCGTGAGCTCTTCATTCTGACATAAAATCTTTAATTGCTATAGTTGAGGAATCTAATGATTATGTAAATTGAAGTGTAGACCGTGGCTGAGAGCCACATAACTCTCTTAGTCCATTCAGGCTGCTATAGCAAAACACTATAGACTGGGTGGCTTAAACAACAGACATCTATTCCTCACAGCTCTGGAGGCTGGGAAGGTCAAGATCAGGCACGAATAGATTCACTGGTGAGAGCCCACTTCCTGAATCATAAACAGCCATCTTCTTGCTGTATTCTCACATGGCAGAAGGGGGCAAAGGAACTCTCTGCGGTCTCTTTTATAAGGGTACTAATCCCACTCATGAGGGCTCCACCTTCATGACCTGATCATCTTCCCAAGGCCCCACCTCCAAACACCAACACAGTGGGGACTAGGTTGTAACAGATGAATGTGGGGGAGACACATTCAGTATGTACTCTCCTAAATGTAATTTTTCTGTGAAGTTGCGTTTATCTTCAGAAGAAGAAAATTACTAGAAACAGGCAATTTGGTGGCTTAATTTTTTAAAAAAATAAATATAAGATGGAAAACAGAGGGTATAACAAAAAATGAAAGTGTAAGTGGCCTGTGCTTATAGTAATTTTAGAACGACTAACACCTAAATAAACTGTGGCGTACAGGATATTCTAGCAACCATGAAAAAGAAGTTCAAGTGTTGGGGGAGAGAAGAACAAGGCAGAGCAGGCCTGCTCCTTGTAGTAAGTGGCATATATGGACAGATGAATGAGAAAGGACAACTTAACTGTTGTTTTTGTCTTTTCTGTTTAGTAGAATGATCTTTGGGTAGAAAAAAATATTAAGAGGAAACTGAAGTCCAAGTAGAGTAAGGTAGGACTTGTGTGTCTAAATTAGTTCAGGAATTTTGGCCAGTGTGTCTCAGAATCCTACAAAAACTAGGGAATGATATTGCTGAGCAAATTGTTGTTAGAGCTATTTAAGGAATGGATATAAGTGAGCAGAATTCTGATTTTTAAAAATCAGATTTTTAGCCTGAGGGAATGGAAGAATGGAGTTTTCATTTCTTGAAGAATGAGTTTTCATGTCTTAAGTTAGGAAGGCTGCAGAAAGAGTGAGTTTATGGTGATGGTGGAGGTAGGGCACTTATCAGCACCTCAGTATTTGACACATTAAGTTTGGAAATCTTATTAGACATTCAAATGGAGATGTCAAGTAGACATATATTCAGACCTGGTGTTCAGGGGAGAGTCGGGCTGCAGGCAATAGCACGCCAGTGCTACCTAAGCCATGAGTCTGGATGAGATCATCTAGAAGTAGGCGTGGCTAGAAAAGAGAAGCAATCCAAGGACTGAGTTCTGGGACGCTTCAAAATTCAGATGTCAAGGAAATGAAGAGGTGAAAGAAGTAGCCAGAACTGTAAGAGGAAAACCCAAATGGGTATGGTTTCCTGGAAACCAAATGAAGAAAGTGTTTAAAGAAGGCGTGGCGATCAGAGAAAGGCAATAGAGTACCTGGACTTGAGTAAGACATGCGGCAAAGTCTCTAATGAAATCCCATCAACAAGGAAAAAAGTTATAAACCGGATTTTTAGCTAGCTGCCCAGTTATATTCAAGGATCCTGACTAATAGAATATTATTAACTCAGGCAAGATGTTTTAAATTTTCAAAATCCTTGGTCCTAATTAGTAAACTTGAAAATTCCTGAAGTTCCTGCAGTTTGTAATGGGAGGCCAATATTTTTTTCAGTATGAAATTATGAAATGTAAAATGCTTTTTTAGCCCTATACATTCCCCAACTTCCCACCATGTGGATTCTGATATACCTACTAGGGAGTTCTACCCTGCTCTTGCATTGTAGGAAAGTCGCAGAGGTCCCAGCACTCTGTCCTCAGGCTAGTCTTCTCAAATTTTTAAAAGAAATTTATTTTATTAATTTAATTTAATTTTATTTTATTATGTTATGTTAGTCATCATACAGTACCTCATTAGTTTTTGATGTAGTGTTCCCTGATTCATTGTTTTCGTATAACACCCAAGTGCTCCATGCAGTACATGCCCTCCTTAATACCCATCACCAGGCTAACCCATCCCCCCACCCCCCTCC
>NW_027813752.1:579-1000 GCF_054177405.1 Leptonychotes weddellii | reverse complement strand
CCAGTACTCCATGCAGAATGTGCCCTCCTCAATACCCATCACCAGGCTAACCCATCCTCTGACCCCCCTCCTCACTAGAACCCTCAGTTTCTTTTTCAGAGTCCATCGTCTCTCATGGTTCGTCTTCCCCTTCGATTCCCCCCCCTTCATTCTTCCCCTCCTGCTATCTTCTTCTTCTTTTTTTTTTCCTTAACATATATTGCATTATTTGTTTCACAGGTACAGATCTGAGATTCAACAGTCTTGCACAATTCACAGCGCTTACCAGAGCACATACCCTCCCCAGTGTCTATCACCCAGTCACCCCATCCCTCCCACCCCACCTCCCACTCCAGCAACCCTCAGTTTGTTTCCTGCGATTAAGAATTCCTCATATCAGTGAGATCATATGATACATGTCCTTCTCTGTTTGACTTATTTC
>NW_027813752.1:0-479 GCF_054177405.1 Leptonychotes weddellii | reverse complement strand
GAAATGAAATTAATATGAGTATCACTTACAATGTCTTTTGATATGAAAACAAGCAAGTGCTCTCTTCAAACTATGTTGATTTCACAATTTTGCTATTTTGTATTTCATCAAATAAACATTGAATTAAAATTTTTTCTTTGTTTATAAAATGCTGATAGGTAGAAAGGAAAGGAAAGGAAAATGGAAAGGGAGGATTGATGTGTCTCTGGTTTTTTTGTGTTTGTTTTCAGCCTGATACATTTCTTTGGCTGATCATGAAGGTAATACTCTTGAGCTTCACATGATAAAGTGTAAATTTTTTTCTATGATATCCTAGTATATAGTTCAGGCAATCTGCCTTAAGTTTTTATTTTTTCTTTTTCTTTTCAGCACAGCTACAAGCTTCTCTGGGGAACCAGCTGTAACACAAAGATTTGGTACTATCTGTCTCTCCCACTTCAGAAAAGTACAAATTATGTGCTTAGAGACACAGGGAAGTA
>NW_027813751.1:0-278 GCF_054177405.1 Leptonychotes weddellii | reverse complement strand
CAGAGTAAAATTCAAGCTACTGTAGATCTTGTAATTATTATTAACCAAGAATTATCCCAATATAATACACACACACTCTCTCTCTCTCTCTCTCTCTCTCGGTTTTAAAAAAAGAAAGCCAACCCATGTTTTTATTATTAAAATTGTTTCTATGAGAACTGAAGTATCAAGAAGTTAAATTATGTAACAATTACTGAGGGTTTCCAGACCACCTTAAAAACCACAAGGATTTTTTTAAATTCACAGAATCGTTATTATAGTTCAAATATTAACAACCT
>NW_027813750.1:0-278 GCF_054177405.1 Leptonychotes weddellii | reverse complement strand
GGTGATGGGTATTGAGGAGGGCACGTTCTGCATGGAGCACTGGGTGTTATGCACAAACAATGAATCATGGAACACTACCTCTAAAACTAATGATGTAATGTATGAGGATTAACATAAGAATAAAAAGAAAAAAAAAAAAAAGACCGTGCATAAAGCTGCCTCTCTTACAATATGCTATAACAAATTACTATTAATTGCTTACTATTGTTTATGAGCAAAAATATATCCAACTCATGCCCTCAATGAGTTTGCTTATTAGAAAAGGAGAAAGATATCAT
>NW_027813749.1:0-278 GCF_054177405.1 Leptonychotes weddellii | reverse complement strand
GGAGGAAACCGCATCTTGCAAAGCCAAAAGCTGCATGACTTCTTAAATGTAATTTTCATTGTCATTGAAAGTGACAGATTTTTTTTTTTTAAAAGATTTTATTCATTTATTTGACAGAGAGAGAGAGAGAACAAGTAGGCAGAAAGGCAGGCAGAGGGAGAGGGAGAAGCAGGCTTCCCACTGAGCAGGGAGCCCGATGCGGGGCTCGATCCCAGGACCCCGGGATCATGACCTGAGCCGAAGGCAGCGGCTTAACCGACTGAGCCACCCAGGCGCTC
>NW_027813748.1:0-278 GCF_054177405.1 Leptonychotes weddellii | reverse complement strand
TTGTATTATTCAACCACGAACTAGTAGTAAGACACCTGTTATGCATTGTGCATTGTTAATGTCAGTGATAAAACAATCCATTAGACACAGCCTTGCTTTCAAGAAGGAACTTCAAGTGTTCCTTAGCAGAACACTAGACAATTAACACCATTTAATGGGAAGAAACATATTAACACAAAATAAAACTCTGATGCAAAGAGCTATCCTGACCTTTGAGATGGGTGCTTCCTAGCATTTGCAGCATTGCTGGTAAGAGCTCAGTAACATGGAAAAGTGTG
>NW_027813747.1:0-278 GCF_054177405.1 Leptonychotes weddellii | reverse complement strand
GTGAACAACTTTTCTTTTGTCACCCATACATCTCCTTTGGCAAAGTGTCTGTTCAAATCTTGGGCCCTCCATTTTTCATTGATTTATCTTATTATTTAGTAGTGAGAGTTTCTTATATTTTCTTTATATATATTCTTTATACATTTCTTCATTAAATATATGTTTTGCAAATTCTTTGTCCTGGGCTGTGGTTTGCCTTTTATTTCTCTTAACTGTATCTTTTAAAGAACATTTTAAGTTTTGCTGAATTTTAATTTATCTATTTTATTTTTCATCTG
>NW_027813746.1:0-278 GCF_054177405.1 Leptonychotes weddellii | reverse complement strand
CCTTTAATCCTCACATGAGCATCATATTAGAGAGGGGGAAATGGACATTTACAAAGATCAAGAACTTGGCCACGTCACGGAGCTAGGAAATGGGATTGTTGCACACACCTGCCAGGTGGGGAGCCCCAGGGAGGCCTGCCGATGGGTCATCTTAGCCCCTGAGCGCTGGCCTACCCACCTTCATCCCAACCATTTCCCCCTGTGTTTGGGAAGCGAGGCCAGGAGAGGGCTGGGTGGTCCCCCATGGAAGGGCACCTGGAGGTGGTCTAGACCAGTGG
>NW_027813745.1:0-278 GCF_054177405.1 Leptonychotes weddellii | reverse complement strand
GATCATGGCTTTGTAAGATAGCTTGAAATCGGGCAACGTGATGCCCCCAGCTTTCTTTTTGTTTTTCAACATCTCCTTGGTGATTCGGGTCTTTTCTGATTCCATACAAATTTTAGGATTGTTTGTTCCAGCACTTTGAAAAATGCCATTGGTGTTTTGATCGGGATGGCATTAAAAGTATAGATTGCTCTGGGTAGCATAGACATTTTAACAGTGTTCATTCTTCCAATCCAGGAGCATGGAGTGTTTTTCCATGTTTTTGTGTCTTCAATTTCTTT
>NW_027813744.1:0-278 GCF_054177405.1 Leptonychotes weddellii | reverse complement strand
GGACGTCCCTCTTGGGTAGTAACAACAACACAAATAATTAACTTGTATTGAGCATATACTGGATGCTTATCCTAAGTTTCCTATAAATATCAGATCATCTAACACTCACAGAAATCACAATATATTCACAATCTACATTAGCAATTCATAATTCCTTTTGTAAAGAAATCTGTTTAATTTTGTTTAATTACCTGGTTCCTAAATTTTTTGGCCATGAAATTCTTTTCTTTTTTTTCCCCCTATCACACCAATTTATATACCTTTGAACACCAGCATGC
>NW_027813743.1:0-278 GCF_054177405.1 Leptonychotes weddellii | reverse complement strand
TCCTTCTCCAGCAGCGCCTCGCAGAAGTCCTTGCTGGCCTGGCTGAACTTGTCCGGGTACTTGACCACCTCGGAGAGGATCCTCTGCTTGAGCTCCTTGTTCTCCACCTACACAGCAGGATACACCACGTCACGTGAAGCCCGCTGAGCCCACAGAGGTCTGTGCCCGGCTTGGCCTGCCCACCTCCCGGGAAGACACCGGGCGGAGGTGGTGGGTGGAGGTGAGGGATGGAGGTGAGGGGTGCAGGTGGGGCAGAGGTGGCAGGTGGAGGTGACAGC
>NW_027813742.1:0-278 GCF_054177405.1 Leptonychotes weddellii | reverse complement strand
ATAAGATGTGCATATGTTCAGTTTTCGTGTATACTGCCAAGTAGTTTTCTAAAGTGGTTTTACCAATTTCTTCTCTCATCATCCTTAACATTCGGTGTATCATTCTTTTCAATTTTAGCCATTCTGATGGGTATATAGTGGCGTAATGCTGTAATTTTAATTTGCAATCCTCTGGTGACTAGTAAAGTCGAGCCCAATGTGTTTGTTGACCATTTGAGTATTGTGTTTTAGTGAAGTTTCCATGTCTTTTGCCAATTTTTCATTTAGTTTTTGGTTTT
>NW_027813741.1:0-2744 GCF_054177405.1 Leptonychotes weddellii | reverse complement strand
ATATGAGGAATTCTTAATCTCAGGAAACAAACTGAGGGTTGCTGGAGTGGTGGGGGGTGGGAGGGATGGGGTGGCTGGGTGATAGACATTGGGGAGGGTATGTGCTATGTTGAGCACTGTGAATTGTGTAAGACTGTTGAATCACAGTCCTATACCTCTGAAACAAATAATACATAATACATTATATGTTAAAAAAAAAAAAGAAGATAGCAGGAGGGGAAGAATGAAGGGGGGGAAATCGGAAGGGTAGATGAACCATGGGAGCCTATGGACTCTGAGAAACAAAGTGAGGGTTCTAGAGGGGAGGGGGTTGGGGGGATGGGTTAGCCTGGTGATGGGTATTAAAGAGGGCACATACTGCTTGGAGCACTGGGTGTTATATGCAAACAATGAATCATGGAACACTACATCAAAAACTAATGTATGGTGATTAACATAACATAATCATAATAAAAAAGAAAATATAGGTTATTTAAATAAAATAAGTTATTTATGTAGACATGTTTATTTTTGTTATTTTTTATTGAATTAATAATAAGTGTGGTATCTAATTTTTTTCAGTTTTCAGTTTTGATATAGCACATATTGGTAGATTTGACCCATATAAACAGAAGCTTTTTAGCATCTGCATTAGTTTTTAGGAAGATAAAGGGTGCAGAGACCAAGATGTTTGAGAACACTGATGTACTATATTTTGGAAGACACTTCCCCAAGTGGTGGGAGACGTTCATGTACAGATCATAGGAATAGAGAGTCCATTCTTTTCTTTTTTTTTTTTTTAAGATTTTATTTATTTATTTGACAGAGAGAGAGACAGCGAGAGAGGGAACACAAGCAGGGGGAGTGGGAGAAGGAGAAGCAGTCTTCCTGCCGAGCAGGGAGCCCGATGCGGGACTCGATCCCAGGACCCTGGGATCATGACCCGAGCCGAAGGCAGACACTTAACAACTGAGCCACCCAGGTGCCCCAAGAGTCCATTCTTTTCTAATAACGCTGCCAAAGCCCAGTTCCTGGTTCTCCATTAGGTGCCTCTCTGGTCAACAGCAGAGTTGGCTGTACTACCTGGGAAAATGCACCAATATACAACACCCCAGAAGATGCACGTCTCCCCATGGTGCCTACATTTGTTTTCTAATTCTCCATGTACTGGCTTAGTCAGGAGTGTCTCCAACTAAGTGAACAGGGCAGAAATTGGGGGCCACTGGAAAAGCCAGCCTTGTCCTAGCCTACCCTGTCTTTGATGTTACACATGAGAGCCAGCCTCACTCTCACTCAGTGAGCAGACAGCTCACACAAGCTGGCTAGAAATGCATTTTAAGCCAAACCCCTTTTTGTAATTATTTGGGTGAAAAGAAAGCTTTAATTACAAGATTTAAAGCCAATTTTTTTAAAAAAAATCAAGCTATAATCCTAACCTGCAGAAAAAGCAATTCAGCACAGAGAGAAGCAGAAATGAGCAGGGGAAATGAACAAGGAATCAGACCATTATGAATGGGACAGAAGGCATGTGTTTACAAAAGATTGATTTGAACAGTGCATATAAACAGTCCCGGCTGTAGGGTAAAGGTCCTTCACATTTATCTTCTCTCAAAACCGAGATAGAGTTTGCTAGTTTGTGGTTTTTTGTTTTTTGTTTTTTTTCCTATTAGCTCTGAAGTCTTAAAAAAAAAAAAAAAGGGCCCTACTCCTGTGTTGTAACAACTTCCCTATTTATCCTAACTGAAGGAGAAGAGAATCATGTTTCTGGCTTATATGGAATTTATGCATTTCAAAAACTGTGCTTATGTGCCACTCCTATTTTTTAAGCTAATTTTTTTATGCATGCATACAGGCTAAGCTATATTCCTGCCTTCACTCCTTTATTCTTTTAGCACAAAATGCAAAGTCAAGAGGCAGCATTTAAAGACATCATCCCACACGGTTTATTTTCGGTTTCTCTTCCTTGATGATATATAGTTTCAGTCAACACAATTTGGAGATACTCACCTGGTACCCTTGATAAGGTGACAAATGTTACAAGAACCAAGATGCCATCTCTTCCACGTGACCCGAAGATCTCCAGCTATTCTTTATCTCCAAGAAGACTGATGAGAACCAGTGTCTTCAAATGCAAATTAGAGCCTCCCCTTGTCAATCTGGAAAGATGAGTTCTTGTGAAGGTGGCATTCTCCCCCACCAAGGACAAAACAAAGGAGAAAGAACTTCAACTGTGACTACAAGGATTTAGGCTATACATTGTGCAAAATTTCAGTGAGTAAATGGTCTGGACCAGGTGAGGAGTGAGCCAAAGCAAAGGTCAGGTAGGGGTCTCTTCCAGAAAGGGAACGTGCTCACCAAATTCATTTGAGAGACAAAGTCAGTGTCAGTTGCCAAGAGTCTTTGGTTGGTAGCCAAAGTAAAGAATATCAAAGGGACCAAAGGAGGAATCATGAAGAGCAAAGCAGTGGGTGGGAGGAGGCACACTCCAGTGCCCTCCACAGAGCCCCTATTCTTTTCTTATACTTTATCATTTTCATCTTCCCTCCACACCCATCATTCCAGGGAAAACCAATTAAGAGATGAGAAGATCCTGAAATTCTAAAGGACAAATATTAGGGAGGAAAATAGATCAAAACTGCAAATTCTATGATGGTATAGCTAAAGAGAAGCCTCAGAGAACAGAAATTCCCATGAGGGTTTTAAGTTATTTGCTGTGGAGTATACAATAGAATACACACCCTACCTCCCCCCACCCCATTTGCCAC
>NW_027813740.1:0-278 GCF_054177405.1 Leptonychotes weddellii | reverse complement strand
TGTTGAACACTTTACCACTTTTCTTTGTGACCTTGGGAAAGTTACTCATCTCACCATGCCTGGCCTAAAGTGGGTAGTAAGAAGCCTGCAGAAAGGAATCCCCCAACACAAATGTGTGAGTGTTAATATGAATAATTAACATGGTATGTGCTACTTACTCTTTACAGTTGGTAATATTTTCCTTTTATTTTTTAAAAAATTCAAACTTAGAGAAAACTTGTAAGAAGAGCACAATGAACATCCATTTACTCTTTATCTAGATTTGTCGATTGTTACCA
>NW_027813739.1:0-278 GCF_054177405.1 Leptonychotes weddellii | reverse complement strand
GGCTCCCTGCTCAGCGGGGAGCCTGCTTCTCCCTCTCCCTCTGCCTGCCTCTCTGCCTACTTGTTCTCTCTCTCTATCTCTCTGTCAAATAAATAAATAAAATCTTTAAAAAAAAAAATACTGATGCCTGATTCCATTTCTAGAGGTTATGGTTTAATCTATACTGAGTATGGTTGAGTACTATACCTGAGCAGATCTACTATATACTGAATACTCTAATATATCTAGAGTATGGTTTAATATATACTGATATATATAGTATATATATGTATATATAT
>NW_027813738.1:0-278 GCF_054177405.1 Leptonychotes weddellii | reverse complement strand
TTTTGTGTAGGTAATTTTGGTGGTACAGTATTCAAAAAGGTGACAGAGAAAAGGGCAGAATACAATTCTTGAAGCTATAATTTGCAGGAAACTAATAATACAAGTCCATTTTCTTTTCTAAATGTGCTATTTATATAATTTATATTTTTAACAAATCTTAGAACTCAAATGAAAATAGTGATTAATCTTTTTTTTTTTTTAAAGATTTTATTTATTTATTTGACAGAGAGAGACACAGCGAGAGAGGGAACACAAGCAGGGGGAGTGGGAGAGGGAGA
>NW_027813737.1:0-278 GCF_054177405.1 Leptonychotes weddellii | reverse complement strand
GGTGAATTGACTTCCAAGTTTACTCACAGTGGTTGGCAGGCCCCTGTTCCTTACTGGCTGATGGCTGAAAACTAGTTTCTTACCACCTGGGCCTCTGCATATGGCTACTCACAGTATGGCAGTTTGTTTTCCCCAGAGTGAGACCTCCAAAATAGAAAGAGGAGATGCCCATGATGGAAACCACAATCTTTTTTTTTTTAAATTTTTATTGTTATATTAATCACCATACATTACATCATTAGTTTTTGATGTAGTGTTCCATGATTCATTGTTTGTGT
>NW_027813736.1:0-278 GCF_054177405.1 Leptonychotes weddellii | reverse complement strand
TGGATGCATCAGGGCGCCTGGGTGGCTCAGTTGGTTAAGCGACGGCCTTCGGCTCAGGTCATGATCCTGGAGTCCCTGAATCGAGTCCTGCATCAGGCTCCCTGCTCAGCAGGGAGCCTGCTTCTCCTTCTGACCCTCCCCCCTCTCATGTGCTCTCTCTCTCTCATTCTCTCTGTCTCAAATAAATAAATAAAATCTTAAAAAAAAAAAAGATGGATGCATCAGTTTTCCCCAAATGTATTCCATTATCTGTGTTACTTTCAGTGTTTAGAAAAAAC
>NW_027813735.1:0-278 GCF_054177405.1 Leptonychotes weddellii | reverse complement strand
TGGAAATATATACCTGGTGCAGTCTATAAATCTTATCCAAGTTTGTTACCCATTTACCTATGTGTGTATTTAGTTTTTCTTTTTAAGGATTATAATATAATCTTTAAAACTTAGTGGTATGTGTCATCCAATTTTCATTTTAGTAACAAATTTATAGTAAGAAAAAAAACTTTTGTGGAAATAGTGAACCATGAACATTGATATTTTAGTTCCCTTATATTGATACATAAAAGAAAGTATTAGAAATATATATATATATATACATATATAGCCCCTAT
>NW_027813734.1:0-278 GCF_054177405.1 Leptonychotes weddellii | reverse complement strand
TTTCTTCTCCTGCATTGCTTAGTCCTCTTTAGTAGGAAACAAAGAGAGAGTTGTAGATGTGTACGTATGCTCCTTCTCCAAAAAAAAAAAAAAGTCCAGAAAGCTTCTTCAGAGAGAAGGCCCACCATGAGCTGGGCCTGACGGTGGAGGGCCAGCAAGGAGAAGGGGGTGGGAGAGGAGGACGAGGAGCCGGCAGCGTTGGCGTGCAGGCGTGTGATGTGCTCCGAGGACAGGGTGGACGCCGGGAGGCGCAGGGAAAGGCACGAGCCAGGATCGGA
>NW_027813733.1:0-278 GCF_054177405.1 Leptonychotes weddellii | reverse complement strand
GTGGCCAGACCGTCCTCCCTCTTGTTCCAGATCCATTCCCCCAACCCTTCCATGCTTGCTCCAAGCATCACGATGGAAGCCCCCCTCCCACCTCCCACCAAGGAAACCACCTGAATGTCTCCCCCGGCCATAATCCCCCAGTCTAGCTCATCTCCCTCGTGCTGTTACAGTGGAGAGGCTGTCGTGTTTTCCCGCATCTGTCTCCACAAAACCCGACACCCACTGGAGTTCCCTTCCCGGAAACCCAACGGGACGGTCTGGAGGAAGCGCACCGCTAC
>NW_027813732.1:0-278 GCF_054177405.1 Leptonychotes weddellii | reverse complement strand
TTGTAGGTGTTCAGAATGATTTGATCCCTATCCAGCTGAATTCCTGAGAGGAGACGAAATCCAGGTCTCCTACTCCTCTGCCATCTTGCTCTGCCCCCTTCTAATATTTGTATTTCTTTTGATTTATCCCAATCTCTATCACAGAAAACACTGAAAGAGAGAAAGAGAGAAAGAAAGAAAGAGAAAGAAAGTAAGAAAGTAAGAAAGAAAGTAGAAAGAAAGAAAGAAAGAAAGAAAGAAAGAAAGAAAGAAAGAAAAAGGAAGGAAGGAGGGAAGGA
>NW_027813731.1:0-278 GCF_054177405.1 Leptonychotes weddellii | reverse complement strand
GAGAACTCGAGGGAAGAGGGTCAGGACGTACAGACCAGCACTGGGCAGTGGTGTGAGGAACCAGCACCCACTGGGAGCACACAGATGCACAAAGACACATCCAGCACCAGCTCTTCTTAGGGGGTATGTCTTAAGAGTAAAGATTCTCATCAATGTTTAAGAGTTCCCTTATTTTTATTGTATTACTTAAATATTTGTACCTTAAAATTAGGCATAAATAACATGGGTTTATAACTCCTACAACTGTAAAATCAAAACATTGACAGATTAAACAAAGT
>NW_027813730.1:0-2744 GCF_054177405.1 Leptonychotes weddellii | reverse complement strand
GTGCTGTCTCTCACTCTCTCTCTCAAATAAATAAAATCTTTAAAAAAAAAAAAGAGTCTGTTTCTTGGTTTGTCTCTCTCCCTCTTTTCCTTTTTTTTTCTTCGCTTATTTGTTTATTTGCATTTTTTTTTAAAGATTTTTTTTTTATTTATTTATCTGAGAGAGAATGGGAGACAGAGAGCATGAGAGGGGGGGGATCAGAGGGAGAAGCAGACTCCCCACTGAGCAGGGAGTCCGATGCAGGACTCGATCCCGGGACTCCAGGATCATGACCTGAGCCGAAGGCAGTTGCTTAACCAACTGAGCCACCCAGGCGCCCATTCTTCGCTTATTTGTTTTGTTTCTTAAATTCCACATGTGAGTGAAATCATATGGTATTTGTCTTCCTCTGACTGACTTATTTCACTTAGCATTATACTCTCTATCTTCATCCATGTCATTGCAAATGGCAAGATTTCATTCTTTTTTATTTTTTATTTATTTATTTTTTTTAAGATTTTATTTATTTAATATGACAGAGAGAGATACAGTGAGAGAGGGAACACGAGCAGGGGGAGTGGGAGAGGGAGAAGCAGGCCTCCCGCGGAGCAGGAAGCCCAATGCGGAGCTCCATCCCAGGACCCCGGGATCATGATCTGAGCCGAAGGCAGACACCTAACGACTGAGCCACCCAGGCGCCCCCATTCTTTTTTATGGCTGATAATATTCCACATCTTCTTTATCCATTCATCTATCAATGGACACTCGGGCTGCTTCCAAAAGTTGGCTATTGTAAACAATACTGCTATAAATATAGAGGTACATGTATGCCTTTGAATTACCGTTTTTGTATTTTTTGGGTAAATACCTAGGAGTGCGATTAACTGGATAGTAGGGTTCTATTTTTAACTTTTTGAGGAATTCTTTGAAAATTTAATAGATTAAAGGTTTTTAGAAACTTGAGGAATTACAAAGGCAAAAGAATATAAATTTTGTGCACCTGTGTTGGAGATCATTGGACTTAAATTTCCTTGTGCAGCTTGGTTTGGGGATTTTGTTCGCTTCTGAAACTTGCCATTAGAATATTTCACCCCGAGCAGGGGTGCCTGTCTGGCTCAGTTGGTAGAGCATGAGACTCTTGGTCTGGGAGTTCTGAGTTCAAGCCCCACACTGGATATAGAGATTGCTTAAAAAATAAAAAAGAAAGAAAGAAAAATGAGTAGTCACTGCCCTTCCATCTTGGTCCCAGATGAAACACTATCCATAGGCTGGAGAGCATCATAGTGGCATGTAGCAGAACCACCTGGCTGAGCCCTGCCTGGATCAGCCAAACCATTGTTAACATGAACATCTGTGGATATTAAAGTTAATGCTTAGTATTGTGTGCCACTTGGTTGTGAGTGGTTTATTATCAATCATCATGCAAAAGTTGACAAATACAATATTTATACACCTACACACTTACTTAGATGCATTTTATTAAAACTGACCTCAGTATGAATATTTAGCAATCTGTTCGTAAAGATATTAAGAAGAAATTAAGACAAAATAATATTTGAATAAAAAGTTAAAAATTACCTTATTTATAGAAAAATATACATATAGGTGTGTGTATATATATATAAAATATATAGGTGTATATATAATATATAATATATTCATGTTCTGTGACTATTTTATATGTATATATATGGTGATGTAACTATAAATATATATTCTTTTATTTTTTTATTTTATAAATATATATTTTTAAAAATATATAAATACATGTGTTTGATCATGCTGATAATAGTTATAAATATATTTGATAAAATTTAACAATTCATTACTAATTTTTAGTTAAGAAATGTCTTAGTAAACTAGGAATAAAAAAGATCAGAATAGAGGGCTGTCATATAAGTTTTCACCCAAACTGGGTTATTTGTGAGAGCAAAGAGGGGGTGCTATTAAATGTTAAAGATCACATTGGGACTGTGTCAGACAAAAGAGAACTTATCGTTACTCTAAGGCATGAGAATATGATCAGCAAAAACTGATGAGAAGAATGAGAAGCAGTAAAAATAGGAAGCGGAGAAAGTTAATACCCAAATGACACTAACCTCCAAAATAAAGAATAATATTAACCATGGAAATAGCCTCTAACAATGTATAAGCCTTCTCGACTGCATAATGCCTGAAGAAGCACTGCATGGATTTGATCCGAGGAGATACTCTCTCGTCTTGTTGTCCATGACTCATCGTTATTTAGTCTAAGTAACATATCAAGATAGAACTGGTATTTCACACCCATCCCTAGAAAATGAGAGCTCATGAATTCTATAGGGAAAAGTATATGTTCATACAAAAATTTAAGTCTTGGAGGGTCATCCCAGATCTATTATTTCCTTGTTTTGAGAAGATGCACAAAATTCAGAGCAATGAGGACATATAGGGATCAGAAAAATTAGAGGTGATTTTTTCTTTTCTTTTTCTTTAAATATTTATTTATTTTAGAGAGAGCGAGCGAGTGGAAAGGGGGGGGTGGAGCAGAGAGAGAAGGAGAGAATCCTCAAGCAAACTCCCCACTGGGCTTGGAACCTGAGGCAGGGCTCCATCCCAGGACCCTGAGATCATGACCTGAGCTGAAATCAAGAGTCAGACGCTTAACTGACTGACCATCCAGGCGCCCCAGAGAGAGAGTTTTTTCTGACAAACACCTGGGAGAAGCTCCTCTGGGACTGGACGTGAATCCTGGGTTTGTGTGATTCCCCAGGAGGCACTGGTTC
>NW_027813729.1:0-278 GCF_054177405.1 Leptonychotes weddellii | reverse complement strand
TTTGCCAAAAATCAGTCTGGGTGGAATTATTATTTATGTTGAGGATTCTGAGAGCTCCCATAATACTTTATCATTTCTAGTATTATCACATGGTTTACATCAATGTTTCTCAAAGTGTTGTAAAAGTATGGAATCCTGGGGCTCAACCCATACCTGCTAATCAAAATCTCAGTGCATTTGAGAGCCTCACATTTTTTTTTCTTTTTAATTTTTTTATTCTTATGTTAATCCCCATACATGACATCATTAGTTTTAGATGTAGTGTTCCATGATTCATT
>NW_027813728.1:0-278 GCF_054177405.1 Leptonychotes weddellii | reverse complement strand
GACTTACTTCGCTCAACATAATACCCTCCAGTTCCATCCACATCGTTGCAGATGGCAAGATCTCATACCTTTTGATGGATGCATAATATTCCATTAATACCCCATGTTTTAAATGAAAACACTTAGGAGTGAAAATGTTAGGATAGATACTGTCCAAGATCAACAGTAATAAGAACAGCAGAAGCAGCAACTGTAACAACAAAATTCCACAGTTCACAAAATAGCCTCTCCTTTTTAATGTCTCTTTGTTCCTACACATATTCTTCCTCCTAAATGAG
>NW_027813727.1:0-278 GCF_054177405.1 Leptonychotes weddellii | reverse complement strand
ACTTATGTATATATGCCAAAAATACGGGTAACTACTATGAAGGGATAGAATATGACTCTCTAAATGAAAAATAAAAATGTTTTTTAAAAAAGGGATTGATAAGATGTTGGTTGAAAAAGGGAAAAAGAAAAATTAAAAAGAAAAATAAAAAAGAAAAAAAGTTAAAAAAAATATAACTTTGAAAGACTAAAGAATCATGGTAAAAAAGCCATGAATGCTATGTGTAGTATTCCCCTAGCACTGGAGTTCTGCCGTTCTCATTGATTCATAAACTTGGT
>NW_027813726.1:0-278 GCF_054177405.1 Leptonychotes weddellii | reverse complement strand
ACAAGCACGTGGCTCATTAATTAGTCAACCTCTTCTTTGTCTACACAACGCCAGACAACCAAATCAATTTTTTTTTTAGAGATTTTATTTATTTATTTGAGAGAGAGAGAATGAGAGACAGAGAGCATGAGAGGGAGGAGGGTCAGAGGGAGAAGCAGACTCCCCGCCGAGCAGGGAGCCCGATGCGGGACTCGATCCCAGGACTCCAGGATCATGACCTGAGCCGAAGGCAGTCGCTTAACCAACTGAGCCACCCAGGCGCCCCAACCAAATCAATT
>NW_027813725.1:0-278 GCF_054177405.1 Leptonychotes weddellii | reverse complement strand
TGGTACCCATCTTGTTCTCATGATCAGGGCTGCTCCCTCATGTCAGATAAGATCCCAAATTCTACCCATTTCATTTCCTAAGTAGTTCTCAGGTTGGTCACCTTCATCCATTCCCATGGCCCCAGCCTTAATTTGGGATCACATTATTTCACACCTGAATTTGCAGAATCTTCCAAGTCCCTCCAGTCATGCCCTCATCCAATCCATCCTCCACACCACTGCTCTGGGGATTTTTCTAGAGCTGAGCCGTCCAATATGGTAGCCAAGAGCCACATGTG
>NW_027813724.1:0-278 GCF_054177405.1 Leptonychotes weddellii | reverse complement strand
TATTTTGTCACACAGAAAACTTTAAGAAAAATCTTTATGCAAATAGTATATTGACACATTCTTGATCTGCAAGATCCAAACAATACAGAAGTACATAGAGCAAATGTGAAAGTTCCCTTTCACTATCCTCCCCAGGGGTAACCATGCCAACAGACCAAAGGGCATCCCTTGAACTCCTTTTAGATGCTCTGCATACATTTAATAATCACACATAGTTTTTCCTCTGTTTTATAAAATGAACTACACTGTAAGATTGCTCATGAAGGGTTTTTTTTTTT
>NW_027813723.1:0-278 GCF_054177405.1 Leptonychotes weddellii | reverse complement strand
ACTTGCGTTAGCAGGCGTCCCTGAATGCTACGTCCATCTTCCGCCAGGCTTCTGCTGCTTCTCCTCGCATGCTTGCTTCTTCTCCTTACACGCTCGACTTTGCTTTTTAGACGCCGCACTGGTTTCTCGTTCACATGGTGCTTGGAGTTTCCTTCTGTCGCAGACTTGTCTCAAGCACTAGAGGACAATGTCCAAGTGAAGGAAGTAAAACATACAGCATCACTGCCTGTCCATCCTTCTCCGTCCCGTTCCTCCGACCCCCTCACAGGGCTGCACTT
>NW_027813722.1:0-278 GCF_054177405.1 Leptonychotes weddellii | reverse complement strand
GCATGGCTTTTCAGGTCCCATTCTCTCACACCCTTTCCATTGCAGGCTCCTGAAGCTTCTGACCAGGACTCGGTTTCTGCCTCAGAGTGGCAGCGGAAGCTGGAAGCGGCCGAGGCTCTGCTGATTCTGAGAGACGCTCCCCAGGCATCTTCTGGCTCCGTCTCTCTGCTGCAGCCCTCCGCGGCGGCAGGTAGCCTGGTCCTTGAAAGGAGAACACGGGGTGGTGGGGAGGGTTGGCAAATGGGAGGGCGTTGTCGTAAGCAGGGCCTAACTGGGAG
>NW_027813721.1:0-278 GCF_054177405.1 Leptonychotes weddellii | reverse complement strand
TATTCTTAATTGTTGAGTTTGGAGAAGTTTTTTTTATCAGATATGTGTTTTGCAGATATTTTCTCCCACTCTTTGACTGGTCTTTTGTTTCTCTTAGGTGTGTCTTCCATAGAGCAGAATTTTTAAATTTTAATGAGATCCAACTTACCAATTTTTTCTCTCATGGATCATGCTTTTGGTGTTGAATTTAAAAACTCATCGCTAAATCCAAAGTTGCCTAGATATGCTCCTAGTTATTTTCTAGAAGTTTCGTGTATTACATTTAGGTCGGATTCATT
>NW_027813720.1:0-278 GCF_054177405.1 Leptonychotes weddellii | reverse complement strand
GGTAGGTTTCTTGTGACGAGGAGGGGAGTTTAGCAGGCAGGAACTGTGGGCTGATCCCTGAAGTTGCCCCCAACAGTTCTTTTTTTTTTTTTTTTTTTAAGATTTTATTTATTTATTTGAGACAGAGAGAATGAGAGAGAGAGAGCACATGAGAGGGGGGAGGGTCAGAGGGAGAAGCAGGCTCCCTGCCGAGCAGGGAGCCCGATGCGGGACTCGATCCAGGGACTCCAGGATCATGACCTGAGCCGAAAGCAGTCGCTTAACCAACTGAGCCACCC
>NW_027813719.1:0-2744 GCF_054177405.1 Leptonychotes weddellii | reverse complement strand
TAAAAATAAAAATATGCAAAGCATCCACTCCTGTGCTGGATCTGTCAGTTGGGGTCTACCAATGAAATAAAATAAAAATAGGTTGTACTTATACAATGGGAAGAATGAACCATTCGTATAATGGCTTTGATTTTGTATTTTGTTTTAACTGAGAGTATGATTAAATATGATGAAAATGGAGCAAAATGTTGATCAGTTGACCTGGTCTAATCAATTGAAATAAGAAAATTAGTAATTAGCTATTTGGTGTACTTATCACCTTACTATCCAATCGGATCAATATTAATTCAATTCATCCCTTGGACTCTACAAATAAATGGGCACCCTATCCGTCTCTACACTCCAATTTTTTTCACCTCCATAAGGGAACATGAGTCAAACAAAATCCATAGATTTGTAGAATATATATAGGGCATATTTGGTAAAGATGTTTACCTCATTTATCAGGACACGTTGTCAAATATCCAACCATAATTGTTATCATTAGCCCATACAATTAATTTCAAGATGAAGATCACCCATTAGGCTAAGAAATAATTTATCTAATCAGCCCTTACTCATGAGAAAGAGAAAAGCAGTCCCTGGTGTCTGGGAGTAGGTAGATTCTCTCAGGCTTCATGTTAGGAATCTCCCTGGCAACAAGAAATAACCCAATGTATTCATCTACTGGTATGTTTCTGGTGGTCTTTAGCTCAAGGTTACTGACACTGGTTAGACAGAAAATAAATGAAAAATTCATCCAAAATGCCAAATATTTGTGAGAGAATATTTGCTTCAGTGTCAGGTTAAGGAGTGGCTGTCCTTACTCTTTCAGATTTTTAGCCAATTTTATGGAAGTCTTTACTTTTGATCAGATTTTCCTGGCCTTTTCCCAGTGGAATTCTTGTATGGCTATTCACAAATGTTCTACAGGTCAACCAAAACGGTTGATTTGCAGATCTATCCTAATGTTGACTCACCAAACACCCAATTGAACTAATTCCTTAACCACAACATCTTCAAGGGTCCTTAAAGATCATCTCATCCAACCATGTTATTCTACTCAAGATGGACTGGAAGGAAGGTCACAGAATCAAACATACTGGCTGAAGTTATCCAAGTAGTTAGCAACGGATCAGGGTCTACAACCCAGTTCTCCTGGCTTCTAGTTTAGTGCTCTTTCCATGGTCATTCAGCTGGTCCAGTTTATTAAGTGATGAAGTAGTGTTTTTATTTATAGGAACAATTCTATTTGATCAGCATTACTTGATATATGATATATAACTAAATTTCAGAGTCACATGTTGTGAGTTTTCATTAATATTCTAAACATATTATTTATTTATGTGTTCAGCAAACTTTCTGATTGCCTCCTATATTTTTTTTCATTTCCTCCTAAACTTTTGACCTCCTGCGTACTCATTCAATAAATATTAAAGCGATAATAGTCTAGAAGGGGGCTCAGATGTGTATGTAAGTAATGATGCTAAATGAAAAATTTAAGAAGTTAGCTAGTATCTTTAAATGGAACATAATGAGCAGCATGATTGTTGGGGGCAAGTGGGAAAGGAAAGGTTACCTCTAGCTATGAAAAGAAGGGAAACTTCACAGTTTCACATCTCCGCAGTGAGAGATGACAGGGGTTGAAGATAGTTGGATTTGGAAGAACAGTTCAGCTGGAGAGAAGAGCGTGAACAGAGGCAGACTGATCCAAACTCAAGTGTTAGCTGTTGGTCTATAAACAGGAAATGGTGGAGCAGTGAGTCTCCTCCACCTGCACACTCTGACCCCCTCCCCTTCCCTTTGCTATTTACCTCTGTGAACCTTGCAGGTATTTAGTTTCACCAAATACTTCTAGTCGACAGATGGTCCTTTCTTAAACTTCTGGAAATAGTTGAAATACTTCTCTCAGAATTGTTATGAATTTTAACTTACAGAAAGTGTCAACACACTTGAGTGATTTCATTATGGAAATGCCGAGAATGGAATGACCGGATACTGGTGAACTTCAAACTCGAGAAAGGAAGGGCGCCTGGGTGGCTCAGTCGTTTAGCGTCTGCCTTCGGCTCAGGTCATGATCCCAGGGTCCTGGGATCGAGCCCCACATCGGGCTCCCTGCTCATCAGGCTCCCTGCTCAGCAGGAAGCCTGCTTCTCCCTCCCCCACTCCCCCTGCTTGTGTTCCCTTTCTTGCTGTGTCTCTCTCTGTCAAATAAATAAATAAAATCTTAAAAAAAAAAAAAAAACTCGAGAAAGGAAAAAAGAAAGAAATGCCCACCCATCTCACTTAGGACCACTGACACGCTATCCCTCCCCTGGAGGGGATGGGGGCGAGGGGGCTTGAGAACTAGAGGTGCTGTAGTCTCTTTGTCCAGTTGTCCCCCTTTCCCAGAATGCCACCTGAATTGTATGATTGACAAGGCCCTTGAGAAGGGGCTTCCTCTGTGAATCAGGTGCCTCCCTTCCTCCCTAGTGCTAAGCCACCCAGGGCAGAGCCTGAGTCGTAGATGTAGGAAAGCCCTCTGACCACTCCGATTGTGCTTCTGGGATGCTTGTGTGACTTGCTTCTTCCAAGCCTGCCTTTTTATCCAACTACGTGTTGCTGAAATCTTCTCTAGCCTCACAGAGAGAAGAACAAGACTAGTCATTGCCATCTTGTTTTTCCTGGGCCCTTGTTGCTGACTTGCTTTCTTTCTGGGGTTAGATGTACTGTAGGTCCCCATTGTCTTCCCCAGTTGACTTTTTTTTAATATGCTTTTTTTTTTT
>NW_027813718.1:0-278 GCF_054177405.1 Leptonychotes weddellii | reverse complement strand
TTACATTAGGGTTTACTCTTGGTGCTGTACATTCTATGGGTTTTGACAAATATGTAATGAGGTATATCCCTCACTGTAGTATTCTACAGAATAGTTTTACTGCCCTAAAAATTCTCTGTGGACTGTGCGTTCATCCATATCTCCTCCTTAACCCCTGGTAATCACCGATCTCACTACCTTCTTTAAAGTATGCCCTTTCTGGCGTGTCATACAGTTAGAATCATATAGTGTGTAGCCTTTTCAGATTGGCTTATTTTACTTAATGGTATATATTTAAG
>NW_027813717.1:0-278 GCF_054177405.1 Leptonychotes weddellii | reverse complement strand
CTATCACTATATCCTGAAATGCTCCTCAAACAACTCTGTTCCTTGTTTCCATGGGTCTTGCTATTCCGTTTCCATAAAACTTAGTTTTGGTCCTTGGCTCTTTATCTTCTGTGGCATTTTTCTCTTCAATTGCTTTCATTGTTCCTAGTCTCTAATCTGTCTTCTCAATCTACGGGACCCATGGTTACCAGGATAATTGTCATTAGATGCTGCTCTTAGCCTCATGTTCTCATATATATATGAAATATAATTCATATAACCACAAAATTCACTCTTTT
>NW_027813716.1:0-278 GCF_054177405.1 Leptonychotes weddellii | reverse complement strand
CAGGGAGCCCAATGCGGGGCTCGATCCCAGGACCCTGGGATCATGACCTGAGTCGAAGGCAGACACTTATTGACTGAGTCACCCAGGAGCCCCTAAAATTGTGCATCTTAAAGATTGACTTGATAGTGGTATGCACTGGGAACTGGATAATGTGAGAAGACTAGAAATTTAGCAATGAATTCGAATAGTCGAAAAAGAACATCATGATGAAATGAAGCTGGAATAGGATGAGAGTATGTGAATGAACAGGAAGAGGATATCTGGGAAACTGGGTAGAT
>NW_027813715.1:0-278 GCF_054177405.1 Leptonychotes weddellii | reverse complement strand
GTGCCTGCAGGCTCGTGGAGCCTCGCTGCTGGGACCCGGGCTGGCCCTAACTTCATGTCAGTCGGTGCGGAGGGCCCCCCAGCCCCGCCTGGGGCCCACTTGTGGCCTCATCACTGCGGCAGCCGGGCAAGCCCTTTCTGACGCAGGCAGATTTTCCTGCCGGCACCGCTTTTTGGGGAAATGAGCTGGGTCTCATCTTCGTGCTGGTGTCGAAGGGTCTGCCCAGCGCTCTCCCACAGGAGCACCCCCCTCTGAGCCCAGGACCAGGAGGCACCAGC
>NW_027813714.1:0-278 GCF_054177405.1 Leptonychotes weddellii | reverse complement strand
TTGGATTTTTACAGATATTCTTTATCATTCTTTATGAAGTTGAGGATATTACCTTATATTTCTAGTTTGCTAAGAGCTTTTATCATGAATGGATGTCGGTTTTGTCTAAAGTTTTTTTCTGAAACAATATGATCTCATGATCATTCATTCCTCTTTAGCCTGTTGAGGTGGTGAATTACTTGAACGGATTTTTTAAAAATTTTTTTATTGTTATATTAATCACCATACATTACATCATTAGTTTTTGATGTAATGTTCCATGATTCATTGTTTGTGCA
>NW_027813713.1:0-278 GCF_054177405.1 Leptonychotes weddellii | reverse complement strand
TCTCATTCTCTCTCTCTCAAATAAATAAATAAAATCTTAAAAAAAAAAAAAAAACTATACTGAAGAACTGAGAAAAATAAAAAAAGAACCCAAAGTAACTATGTTCAAGTCAATATACAGAGAGAGAATTTTTGTTAATGTGAACTCTATCCAGCAAAGATATATTTCAAGGAAGTGAAGACATAAAGACATACTCAGATAGACAAAAACTGAGAGTTTCCCATCAGCACACTCTCACTAAGGGAAATTCTACAGGACAGAAAAGTGACTCCAAATGG
>NW_027813712.1:0-278 GCF_054177405.1 Leptonychotes weddellii | reverse complement strand
GGTGTTATGCACAAACAATGAATCATGGACCACTTCATCTAAAACTAATGATGTAATGTATGGGGATTAACATAAGAATAAAAAAATAAATTAAAAAAAAGTAAGATGAGGGCAAGAAATACATTTCTGTGCTATAAACATCAGATTTTTGTGTTACTATTCATTGTGTATCGCTCTAACCTCTAGAACAACCCTTTAAAATTTAGATTCTCAGTCTACATTTCTGAATGAGTTAATGACAGTTCTTCAGCCTAGACAGTGTCAGGGGGTGAACTTCC
>NW_027813711.1:0-278 GCF_054177405.1 Leptonychotes weddellii | reverse complement strand
GTCCTGGGAGCCAAGGAGGAGGCAGCAGTAGACTGGTTCGTATTGCTCACAGGTCACATAGGATGAGGACGGAGATTCCACCACTGGACTTAGGAATGTGGGGGGGTAATTCTCTGAAGAGTTTTTCTGTCAAGAGGGACAAAGAAATGGGATGGTCCTTAAGGGATGTTTGCAGTCATTGTGGCAGTTTTAAAACGGGAGAAGTAACAGTGTGTTTGTAAACTGGTAGGAGTAATCTGGAGAAAGGGAGAAATGCAGAGAGCAGAGACCAGCTGCGG
>NW_027813710.1:0-278 GCF_054177405.1 Leptonychotes weddellii | reverse complement strand
ATGCACAAACAATGAATCATGGAACACTTCATCTAAAATTAATGATGTAATGTATGGGGATTAACATAAGAATAAAAATAAATAAAAATAAATAAATTGTTTACCATATTTCTCCATTATAAAAGATGTGATACACATCTTTGCACATAAAAGACTTTTTTCAATGTCAGGAGTTCAATTTATTTTAACATTAGCCCCCCAAAAAATGGTCTTTATAGGATTTTGGATAAAATAACCCCTTTTTCCTCCTAGGAAGATATGGTCCAAACTATGTGGTT
>NW_027813709.1:0-278 GCF_054177405.1 Leptonychotes weddellii | reverse complement strand
GTCTGCTTCTCCCTCTCCCACTCCCCGTTTGTGTTCCCTCTCTCGCTGTGTCTTTCTCTGTCAAATAAATAAAATCTTTAAAAAAAAAAAAAAAGGGACATGTTATTAGAGCAGCTACAATTTGTGGCTGCATTCCAAAGAAATTTCCCTGGCATGGTCATGAATGAAGCAGGAGTGAGAGCACCTTCTTTCCTTCTTATGGGATTATAGAAGCCTTGAAAGAAAATAATAGATTGGGAAGATTATCAGGCATAGGAATATTGCCCTTCTTGGAGAGC
>NW_027813708.1:0-2744 GCF_054177405.1 Leptonychotes weddellii | reverse complement strand
GACACGAGAGTCCAATACATGTTAGGTATTATTATTATTATTATTACCTGAAAAAGAGCAGCTAGGGTTTACTCTCTTTTCCATTAAACCAAGTGGGGCTGTTGTCCTTGACTGAAGACAGTAAGTTTGTCTCCAATGAAAGAGCATTGGGCGCCTGGGTGGCTCAGTCGGTTAAGCGTCTGCCTTTGGCTCAGGTCATGATCCCAGAGTCCTGGGATCGAGTTCCATGTCAGGCTCCCTGCTCAGCAGGGAGCCTGCTTCTCCCTCTGCCTGGCACTCTTCCTGCTTGTGTTCTCTCTTTCACTCTCTCTCAAATAAATAAAATCTTGAAAAGAAGGGAAAGAAAGAAAGAAAGAGAAAGAAAGAAAGAAAGAAAGAAAAAAGAAAAAAGAAAGAAAGCATTAATATCCTCAAGCCAAGTTTACCGTGCGGGGTATGGGGTGGGGGTGAGTGTGAAGACTCCCACCTTCTTTGAGGTGGGAGTAGTTTTATCCAACCTATGATGCAAATTCACTTATATGTCACCACTGAGCAAAGATGATCTAGTCTTTCCTTGAATCCTTTCATTGACAAGGTGCTCAATGAAAACCAACCCACTCCATTTTGAACACCTTTTATAATTAGAAAGTGTTCTTTCTCTGTTCCTTCTCCCTCCACCCTCCCTCCACTTCCCACTTTCCCTGTCTCCTCCTTCCTCCTTCCATCTTCCCCTTTCTCTTCTTTTATCCACCCTGCCCTCTGCCTCGACCCCTCTCCCCTCCCAAGCTTGAGAGCCCGAGGTCCCAATCTTTGTCCTGAAGTCACTATCTCAGTCCTGAGGTTCCAGTCTTTGTCCTGAACTCACTATCTCAGTCCTGGAGAGCATGGTAGGTCTTCGGTGTGGCTACTTAGCCAGCTGATGGGAGCTTGGTCTCCACTGGCTATAACAATCCTCCGGATTTTGCAGGGTCTTTTGGAAGCAAAACCTTTTATCTGGGCCTACAGGGCTTGGCCCTCTGGTTCATTACTGTCATCCATCAGTTCGCCCAGTTTCCATTATTAACCCATCTAGAACCACATGAACCACATTAAACTTGACACGGGTTGATCTGGCGTCCGGAGGCCCAGCTGGCTCTATGGGCAAGCCGTGGAGAAGACTGGGGGCCTGGGAGCGACTCCCCGGAACCCACGCACCTAGGCAGCCCTCGTTGGTTCGAGTCCTCCGCCCAGCAGCACCCTGACGCTACAGCCTGAGCCCCGCCGGCCGGGGCAGGCTCGGGCAGCGCTGTCGCTTTAAGAGAGGGGCGGGGCCCCGGTACTGGCAAGGCAGGGCCGGCCCACAGGCTCCTTTTCCTTTTTGATCCATTCAAAAATTACTCATTGCAAATTCCCGGACCGCTAGGAGCAGAGAAGGAAGGGGGCGGAGGAGAGAGGGCTGCTGCAGGCGCCGCGCTGGGGGCACCCGGGGGCCCGAGCAGCTGACGGCTGGTCCGGCCCAAGCAGCCCGCGGGCCGCTCTGGCTCCGGTGGCCTCACCAGGAAGCGTCAGTCTCGACTCTGGGGAAGCTCCGAGCGCCGCCTCCGTCGCCGCCGCCGCCTCCCGCCCGGCGCCCGGTCCCCGAGCCCCCTCCCCTGCTCCCTCCCGGACGCTCGTGGCTCGGGCGCTTTCCCCGGCGATGGCTGGCCGCTGAGCCATGGCTCAGTACGGCCACCCCGGCCCGCTCGGCATGGCTGCGAGAGAGGAGCTGTACAGCAAAGTCACCCCGCGGAGGAGCCGCCAGCAGCGCCCGGGCACCATCAAGCATGGATCGGCGCTGGACGTGCTGCTCTCCATGGGCTTCCCCAGAGCCCGCGCGTAAGTGGCAGGACTCGCGCCCCTCGCCGCCCCCCGCGGCCGGCCCTCGGCTTCGCTCCGGCTCGCCTCCCCGCGCCGACCGGGCGGGCGGCGCGCTCCCCGCTGCCCACCACCTGCCGGGGCAGGACCGGCGCGCGGGCGGCCCGGGACTCGGCCCCTCCCGGCGCGGGTGCCGGGGCAGGCGCCGCGCGGGAGCGCTGGGCGGGCGAGGGCCCCTGCTGGGGGTGCCGGAGGTGAGGCACGCCTCGGGGCGAGGGCGCCGGGGTCGGCTCCCAGGTACCGTGCCCGGCGGCCGGCCCCCGTGGTGGGGCTAAGCCGGTGTCTCGCGGGCTCCCCGAGGTCTCCAGCGCCCGGCCCCCGGGGAGGCGGGGCCCCACCGAGGATTCGGGCACCCTCTGGATCCGGAACGCTGGGCTGGCTGAGGATCCTCCGATGGCTGGGAAAGGGCAAGGGACCTCGGGGCGGAGGTCTCACTGCAGCGGCTTCCAGCTCCGGATGTCGCTCTCCGGTTCGGTCTCCCTCCGGAGTAGGAGGAGCGGGAGCGTGGGTGTTGCTGCGTGTTCATTGATAGGGAGGATGGAATGAGAAGGAGAAGCGATTCCTCCTGGGGACCTGGGTTCTCGTCAGTGGTGACGGCAGCGCGGAAATCTGTGGGTGCCTGAGAGTAAGGAGGGGAGCTGTCCTCCCTCATCCTTCTAACCCTTGGAGGGTGGGGTGGGGAAGGGCCGAGCAAGCGCAGGTGGCAGTCCCTGCAGCCCGCTGGGAAGAGGCCTGGCCACCTGCACTGGGCAGTGGCAGCAGGAGTCTTCTTAAGCTGGTCAACCAAGACCGTGGGGCTGGAACCCTGCCTAGGAGGAAGCCAAGGCCGGGCGGCCAAGCCCTTCTCCCTTGGTTAATTTCTTAGGTGGGGA
>NW_027813707.1:0-278 GCF_054177405.1 Leptonychotes weddellii | reverse complement strand
TTCTTTCTTTCTTTCTTTCTCCCTTTCTTTCTTTCTTTCTTCCTTTCTTTCTTTCTTTCTTCCTTCCTTCCTTTCTTTCTTTCTCCCTTTCTCTCTTTCTTTCTTTCTTTTTCTCTCTCTTTCCCTCTCTCTCTGTTCTCTCTCCTTCCTCCCTCCCTCCCTTCCTTTCTTCCTGTCTCTTTCTCTCTCTTTTCTCTCCTGCTCTCTCTCTTTCTTTCTTCCTCCTTCCTTCCATTTTCTTTCTTTCTTTCTTTCTTTCTTTCTTTCTTTCTTTCTTT
>NW_027813706.1:0-278 GCF_054177405.1 Leptonychotes weddellii | reverse complement strand
GGCAGAGATTGGGAGGCCGCCATTTTCACTCTCGTCCTCCAAAGCTGTACGGAAAGCTTGCAGGGAACAAAAGCTCCCAAGAGCAAACCCCAGCAGGTTACTTAGCCCAGACTGGGCAAGGGTGGGGCAATTCCGCCTCCGGCAAAGACATTTGGGAACCACAGCAATGGACCCCTCCCCCAGAAGATCAGCAAGACCAACCAGCCAAGACCAAGTTTACCGATCAATGAGAACGGCAGAACTCCAGCACTAGGGGAATACTGCACATAGAATCCATG
>NW_027813705.1:0-278 GCF_054177405.1 Leptonychotes weddellii | reverse complement strand
TTAGTTATTTTAAATTATAAAAATAATATATGTTCATTGTTTTTTTTTTTTAAAGATTTTATTTATTTATTTGACAGACAGACACAGCGAGAGAGGGAACACAAGTAGGGGGAGTGGGAGAGGGAGAAGCAGGCTTCCCGTGGAGCAGGGAGCCTGATGCGGGGCTCGATCCCAGGACCCCGGGACCATGACCTGAGCCGAAGGCAGACGCTTAACCTACTGAGCCACCCAGGTGCCCCAATATATGTTCATTGTTAAAAAAAGTATTACAGCACAGA
>NW_027813704.1:0-278 GCF_054177405.1 Leptonychotes weddellii | reverse complement strand
GCCCCACCCGCGTCGATCAAAGACTTCCTTCCGGGCCCAGCGAAGCCCAGCACGCCCGCGGTCCCGAGAGGCCCGGCGTCCGCCTTGCTCCGCGACTGCAGAACGGCCGCTTCCGAGAAGAAAGGAAACCGCGCGAGCGCCGGGGGCACTGGAGTCCGCAAGCGGAGCCTCGCGGGCCCCGCCCCCAGCCGGCCCCGCCCCCAGCCGGCCCCGCCAAGCCCCGCCCCGCGCGCCGGCCCCGCCCCGCGGCCCGCCCCAAGCCCCGCCCCACCGCCTCG
>NW_027813703.1:0-278 GCF_054177405.1 Leptonychotes weddellii | reverse complement strand
TTTCATCCCTGTCCTATGCCCTCTGGATCCCATTTCTCAGCCAGGGAGAGCAGAACGCATCGATGGCATAAATGCCTTTACTCGTTTCATTAACCTCATGAAAATTCATTAATATCTGCCTGACTAAGAAAGTGCCCTAGGGGGCGTCTGAGGGGCTCAGTCGTTAGGCGTCTGCCTTCGGCTCAGGTCTTGATCCCACCGTCCTGGGATCAAGCCCCACATCCAGCTCCCTGCTCAGCGGGGAGTCTGCCTCTCCCTCTGCCTGCTGCTCCCCCCTG
>NW_027813702.1:0-278 GCF_054177405.1 Leptonychotes weddellii | reverse complement strand
TGGGAATGCAAGCTGGTACAGCCACTCTGGAAAACAGTATGGAGTTTCCTCAAAAAGTTAAAAATAAAGCTACCCTATGACCCAGCAATTGCACTACTAGGTATTTACCCCAAAGATAGAGATGTAGTGAAAAGAAGGGGCACATGCACCCCAAAATGTTCACAGCAGCAATGTCCACAATAGCCAAACTGTGGAAGGAACTGAGATGCCCTTCAACAGATGAATGGATAAAGAAGATGTGGTACATATATACAATGGAATATTACTCAGCCATCAGA
>NW_027813701.1:0-278 GCF_054177405.1 Leptonychotes weddellii | reverse complement strand
TTTGTTTCACCCCTGGCAAGAGTTCATCCTGAGAGAACCTGGCCAGCAGGTGAGAATAACTGAAAAACAGCTGGCTCTTAGTGAGGGCAGGGGTAGAGCAGATGCTCTTTTCTGGTAGATGCTATTTTTTTTTCCCCTGACAGCGGGGCAAGTCACATGTAGTTTACTTTTTTAGCTAGACTTTGTAATGGTTCTTTCTATAATTCCATGCCCACAAGGCTGCCATTTTTATATCCTTCAAGGCTGATGTGTCTCAGGAAATATAAATAGAGAAAGGA
>NW_027813700.1:0-278 GCF_054177405.1 Leptonychotes weddellii | reverse complement strand
AGATCAATTTAGATATTTTTTTTTACAAATGCTTTACTCTGTTGACATATACTAAGCTTATAGCAAACTAAATTTGTGCACTATCAATCAGAGAGCTACAACTTTTCCTAATATACCATCATTTTGCCTACATTGCTTTATCCTGTTCACAATAATATAAAGATACTGTTGGATGCATTGCTATACTCAGGATATTCACTGTGTTTAGCAATTCTTTTTTCTTTTATCATAGTCTAAGAACTATCAAAAAAGGCAGTGAAGTTTCTTTGACATTCCTT
>NW_027813699.1:0-278 GCF_054177405.1 Leptonychotes weddellii | reverse complement strand
CGCCACCACCACTTTTCTCCTTTACTAGAAGGCAGAAGGTGGCTTATGCTCCCCAAGGCCCTGCTTTTTCTTCTGACTCGGCACAGAGATGACTCCTCTTCCCAGGCCTGTGGCTGATCCTAGACAACAGAGCACAGGGGGAGTGCCACAGGGATCTCCCAGGGCGAGGTGCTTAAGAGCTTGTCTGAGTGTTATAGGCGGTTCCTTTCCCTACTGGAGCAACACAGGTGCCATATGTTGACAGAAATGCAGCCTGGATCCTGAGTGGCACGTGGAGT
>NW_027813698.1:0-278 GCF_054177405.1 Leptonychotes weddellii | reverse complement strand
TTTAAATTTTGTATTTAAATTCAATTTAATTAACATACACTGTAGTATTAGTTTCAGAGGTAAAATTCAGTGATTCATTAGTTGTATATAACACCCAGTGCTCGTTACATCAATTGCCCTCCTTAACGCCCATCGCCCAGTTACCCCATTCCCCCAGCCACCTCCACTCCAGCAATGCTCAGTTTGTTCCCTGTAGTTAGGAGTCTCTTATGGTTTGCCTCCCTCTCTGTTTTTTTTTTTTTTTTTTTTAAGATTTTTATTTATTTTTTGACAGAGAG
>NW_027813697.1:0-2745 GCF_054177405.1 Leptonychotes weddellii | reverse complement strand
AAAAAAAAAAGAATTTGGGCTCATGTAGCATCTTAACAAAAGAGTAATAACTCTGTAGAGAAGTGACAAGAGAAAGGAAGGGGACTTTGAGCTTGAAGGGGTGGCAAATCATGAGAAGGTAAATATACAGAAGAAACTAAGGAAGAAAAGGACAGTTTTAGCAAGATTTGCTATGTAGATTCTTCTGGTTCCGTCTGTGGGCTGATAAGCATCTGAAATTGTCTCTGGGGTGATTAAGAACTAAATCTGTCCTTTCTAGTATAGAGGGAGAGGGCAGAGAGTTTTTTGTGTGTCTCTTTGTTCTCAATGTCTCTAACTCAAAATAATCCTTAGGTCTGCATGGCATATTTTGGGTGGCATACCCTGAACCCCTTCAAAAGCCAGATTATACACCTCTTCTCTTCTAAATCCGCCACCACAAGTTGCCCACCTCTTTCCTTATACAAGGTGGCCATAAAGTCTGGAAACAGAAACAGTATTATTTTATTGCACTGTAACATTATATTAAATAACATGTATTGTATATTCATCTGTGTCAGGGCTTCTTAGCCACTCTGTAAAATCCAAAATCCTTACTAAAGCCTCTGCAACCAAGCATCCTTACATGAGAGCCTTCACTTCCTCTCTTCCTTATCACTCACTTCCCCTTTCTCTGCCATAGCCAAGCTGGCATGCCTGGCTCATTCCTGCCCCAGGCCCTCTGCACTCTCAGGGAACTGATATCTGTAAGACTCACTTCTTCATTGTTCAAATGTCATCATGTCCAAGAGGCCTTCCCTGACCACTCTACTTCTTTCTATCCCCTTACTTGACTTTACACTTCACTGCTTTCATGACTACCCGACCCAAATGTAAGTTTCATGAGCGTCCTGACACGTATATGCTCCCTAATTATTTGCTGAATTAACTAATAGCTTAATTAATTAATTAATGACTCTTTGAGCATCATAAAGGACCTGAATGAAATTAATTTTTTAATTTTAATTTATTGCATGTTATGGGGGAAGGGGTCAATAATAGGCTATGGAATCAAACTTAAAAGCTTCGACGTGGCTTCTCTTGTGAATATCAGGGATCCTTCTACACTTGGAGCCCCTTGAGGACAGCCACTATGCTTTATTCATCCTTATAGCCCAGAGTTAGCAAAATGACTCACATACAATAGATGCCTAATAAAATATTATGGAATGAGCAGATGAACAACGAATATTCCAATAGATTGAAATCAAGTAAAAGGAACTTAAAAATGATTACACATCTAACTTGATGCTGGTTACAAAAGGAGAAAGAAAAAAAAATTCTAAATTAAAAAAAAAAAAATCTCTGTAAGATACGTAGCTGTAATAGTAAATGCTGAACTTAGAATCTAAAAGTGGCCTTTTCCAAAAGTGGAATCCTAAATAGGCCATTTGAACACATGCCCATCTAAGCAGTCTTCACAGGGAGAGGCAAACGAAGAAAGTAATAAGAGAGAGAAGCAAATGGAGTTTTTATGTTTGGGGACTGGTGGGGTGATTCCAGGTGCTCACATTCCCTACTGATACATGATAATGAGATAGTAAATGATAAGATGGAGGAATGTCTCTGGGCTGTGTCCAGGTGTGCTTATCTTCTTCCAGGCACACGTGTTTCTCTTTCAAGAAGCAGAGAAAATTTTTCCAAATTTGAAAACTAAAATCCATAACTGTGCTTCCTCTGACTCCAGCCTCCCAAATTGTGTGACCAACAGAGACCAAGGAAAGGGGGCAGCCAAGAGTGCTTAAAATGTGTACGATCACATAGGTCCATCTGCTTGTTTCCCTGCTGTTTCCATTCAGCAGAATGGAAGCCCATGGGTAAATGGAAATTACTGCCCATGGTGTAAGCCCCTTAGGCAGCTATAATTGTGTGTTTTCTTGCAGATTCCATTGCCACGGTTCTCCTACCAACTTGGTTTGCTCATTTCCCACCCACATCCCCTGCCTTCCTTGTCAGGTGATTAATTGTGGATCTTAAAAAGAACACCCAGCTTGGGATTCAAACAGCTGAGTGAAATGGAAAATGTTCATTTGGTATTAATGGGGATGGAACTACAATCAGCAGGCATTTTATTTCTTCAACATGGCATTCACTTCTCTTTAAACTTAGTTCTTGGTATTGTGATGAATGTCCCCACAGTGGTGTGTACCTTGCCAGAGTACAGGAAAGGCACCCTTGCTTCTCAGTTTTCTACAGCAAAGAGGATGTGATGGGGAAAATATTCATATAAAATTGGACTGGACTCTACAAGGCACCAGGTGCAGAATCCACATTCAGCCTGCCTGGGTTTGTAATCTCCTTCCCCCTTGCATCCAGGTCAAAGTCTGTTATTTCTTTGTCTTCCTGTCTTTTGCTGTCCAGGATCTGATGGCATCTGAATGCCTTGCCTGTATTTTGGAGGGTTGTGTAACTCTAGGTACTATCATTAGGGATGAGATCTTTCACCTTTCCTACATTTCCACAGTGCTATTTAAGGAACTTCAGCACATACCTTATTTTGATATAAGGATGTTGGATGCTGGGACAAACATGTCAATTTAAGTGGCAACAAAATCTTTAAAGTGCAAAGATCCATCTGGGTGGCTTCCCAGGGGAATTCTGCCAAACATTTAAAGAAGAATTAATACCTATTCTTCTGAAACTGTTCCAAAATAGAAATGGAAGGAAAACTTCCAAACTCCTTTTATGAGGCCACCATTACCTTGATCCCAAAACCAGACAAAGACC
>NW_027813696.1:0-278 GCF_054177405.1 Leptonychotes weddellii | reverse complement strand
GAGAACTCGAGGGAAGAGGGTCAGGACGTACAGACCAGCACTGGGCAGTGGTGTGAGGAACCAGCACCCACTGGGAGCCCACAGATGCACAAAGACACATCCAGCACCAGCTCTTCTTAGGGGGTATGTCTTAAGAGTAAAGATTCTCATCAATGTTTAAGAGTTCCCTTATTTTTATTGTATTACTTAAATATTTGTACCTTAAAATTAGGCATAAATAACATGGGTTTATAACTCCTACAACTGTAAAATCAAAACATTGACAGATTAAACAAAGT
>NW_027813695.1:0-278 GCF_054177405.1 Leptonychotes weddellii | reverse complement strand
GGAGCCCGATGCGGGACTCGATCCCGGGACTCCAGGATCATGACCTGAGCCGAAGGCAGTCGCTTAACCGACTGAGCCGCCCAGGCGCCCTGCAATAATATTTGAAGAAGTCACTACTCCTGGGTAGCCCCGTGAAGCAGCAGTGTAGAGAGGAAGAGGATCCTGAACACTCCGAAGTTCTAACTGTCCAGAGGTAGAGCACACTCAAGTGCCTGCACTAAGTTATCTGCATTATTCTTTGTCTGCAAAACACAACAGGCACCATAACACATCTGATC
>NW_027813694.1:0-278 GCF_054177405.1 Leptonychotes weddellii | reverse complement strand
TGCTCCTGGCTTCCTGCAGAACTTCCTGCAGAAGAGGGAAGGAGAGGTTTCCAGCCTCATGGTCAGACAGGCCCAGTGATGGGGTGAGAGTCAAGAGGTAAGGGGATGGGCAGAGTTCCAGTCCCAAGTGTTCTTCAGAGCCCCCCTGCACAAGCTGAGCAGCTGATCCCCATCCTGGGTGCAGGAGAAGAAACTGCCCATTGGTCCCAGGCTAATAGGAAAGCTGGATCCCAGACCAGAACCAGAGAGGGACAGAGCCAAGGACAGCAACAGGTGTA
>NW_027813693.1:0-278 GCF_054177405.1 Leptonychotes weddellii | reverse complement strand
TTCTTCTCCTGCATTGCTTAGTCCTCTTTAGTAGGAAACAAAGAGAGAGTTGTAGATGTGTACGTATGCTCCTTCTCCAAAAAAAAAAAAAAAGTCCAGAAAGCTTCTTCAGAGAGAAGGCCCACCATGAGCTGGGCCTGACGGTGGAGGGCCAGCAAGGAGAAGGGGGTGGGAGAGGAGGACGAGGAGCCGGCAGCGTTGGCGTGCAGGCGTGTGATGTGCTCCGAGGACAGGGTGGACGCCGGGAGGCGCAGGGAAAGGCACGAGCCAGGATCGGA
>NW_027813692.1:0-278 GCF_054177405.1 Leptonychotes weddellii | reverse complement strand
GCTCTGCTATTCTATGCTGTGTTGTGCTATGCTGTGCTGTGCTCAGTTAGGCTATTCTATGCTATGCTATTCTCAGCTGTGCTATTCTATGCTGTGCTGTGCTACGCTGTGCTGTGCTATGCTGTGCTAAGTTATGCTATTCTATGCTATGCTATTCTATGCTATGCTATGCTATGCTATGCTATGCTATGCTATGCTAAGTTATGCTATTCTGTGCTATGCTGTGCTATGCTGTGCTATGCTATGCTGTGCTAAGTTATGCTATTCTGTGCTATGCT
>NW_027813691.1:0-278 GCF_054177405.1 Leptonychotes weddellii | reverse complement strand
TCTCCGAGCCCTGTTTCTCACTCCGTCATTCTCTGAGAGTGCCCACCTGATCAGGCTGCTGGGAGGATCCAGGAACTCCCAGGGCCCAGCACAGGCCTCCCTGCACAGTACTTGCCCAGCGAATAGCACTGGCTCACCTCCTCTCACACAGGGACATACAAATTATCTCTGTGAATTGAAAGGAAAGAAAGAAAGAAAAAGAAAGAAAGAAAGAAAGAAAGAAAGAAAGAAAGAAAGAAAGAAAATGGAAGGAAGGAGGAAGAAAGAAAGAGAGAGAG
>NW_027813690.1:0-278 GCF_054177405.1 Leptonychotes weddellii | reverse complement strand
TAATATGCTCTGAAATACTGAAATATTATAAAAACATGTAAGCGTTTTACTTCATTAAAATGTATGATATTCTGTTATGGTGATGTGTTTTAGTTTTTTTTTTTTTTTTAAAGATTTTATTTATTTATTTGACAGAGAGAGACACAGCGAGAGAGGGAACACAAGCAGGGGGAGTGGGAGAGGGAGAAGCAGGCTTCCCACGGAGCAGGGAGCCCGATGTGGGGCTCAATCTCAGGACCCTGGGATCATGACCTGAGCTGAAGGCAGACGCTTAACGT
>NW_027813689.1:0-278 GCF_054177405.1 Leptonychotes weddellii | reverse complement strand
GGAGAGTAGGCTAAAAGTCATTGTAGTTCTCTTTCTGCTCCACCTCCAATCTTAGATAATCCATTTATGTTTCTATCTTCCAAATATAAAGTGGGCATATAATGAAGACGTCTTCTGAGGTATGCCACGCTAGCTCAGAAATTAGGCTACCAACCCGTGCTGGTGAGGATGTCCATAAAAGGGAATCTGTTGGGGGCGGGGCAAGATGGCAGAGGAGTAGGAGACCTGGATTTCGTCTCCTCTCAGGAATTCAGCTGGATAGGGATCAAACCATTCTG
>NW_027813688.1:0-278 GCF_054177405.1 Leptonychotes weddellii | reverse complement strand
TGGTATGAAAATAGAAATCAGCAATATTAAGAAAGCTGGAAAATCTACAAATATGTGAAAACTAAACAACATGCTAACAAAAATCCAGGGACAAAAGAAGAAATCACAAATAAGTGAAACCATATGATAATTGACTTTTTCTGCTTGACTTATTTCACTTAACATAATCTCCTCCAGTCCCATCCATGTTGATGTAAAAATTGGGTATTCATCCTTTCTGATGGCTGAGTAATATTCCATTGTATATATGGACCACATCCTCTTTATCCATTAATCTG
>NW_027813687.1:0-278 GCF_054177405.1 Leptonychotes weddellii | reverse complement strand
GTGATTGTTTGTGGAACAAATACTCGAATTCTCACTCTGGTCCCATAGAACCTAGGGGGACTCTTTATGGAAGTAACCATTTAATGTTTACTAAGTGTACACCAAATCTTGTCGGGTTCTTCTAGATTGAGTTCTTCAAGGACAGTGACTATGGCTCCTTGCTCTTTGTATTCTCCATGTCCAGCATGGTGTGTAGAACGTGGTAGAGGCTCAGCAAGTTTTTTAATGAACAAAAAACAGAGAGACAGTAGCACCCACTTTGTAGGGTCTTACAACCT
>NW_027813686.1:0-2745 GCF_054177405.1 Leptonychotes weddellii | reverse complement strand
TAAATTTCAACCCCTGCTTAATTTAAAAACATAAATAATAAGATATTGGGAGAAAAAATCAAATTAGTATCTACTGCCTGAAAATAATAAAGGACAAATAAAAAGTGATAAAAATTCAAGCCATGAAATTTATTTATTTTATTTATTTATTTTTTTTCAAGCCATGACATCTAGAATGTTGCAGATGAGGCAAGATCTGGAATATTCAAAGGAACATGACCTGGCTCCTGACCTCACATTCCAGTTGTAATATTGAGAAAAGAAAATGTGTCCAAAATTTAAGACTTCCCATTATTACCAACCAAATCATGGGGAAAAAATAGACTAAGGACTGATTCAGCAGGTTGGAGAAAATAATGAAGCCAACGCAATAGATGGAGAACCATCAGAGATCGATTTTGGCCAAGTGCACACTGCATCAGAAGACATAAATCCCACGGGGGCAGAATCTGCCTCTTGCTGGGTAAGGAAGACATTACTGAACCAGACTTCCAGACAGTTTCATGGAAGATAAAAACAAGTCACCCATGGATAGAGGATTCAGAGAGAAACTCGTTCTTGCCTCAGAATTCCTCACAGCAACAAATAATTCCAGAAAAGCGGAGAATTGCATTCACCAGGATATTCAGGAAATAAAGTATAATATAATATTTATACCCAGTGAGATTGCTATGTACACATGAACACAACGGTCAGAGATCCTCAAAAGGGAGGGGGGATAAAAACAACAAGCACAGTGACCAAATAAATCTGGGAAAATGATGTCCGGTTCCAATTCAAAACAAAACAAACAAAACAAACACAGAAAAGGCTAAGTGAAAAAAAAAAAAAAATCCAGCCACTTCTAGATAAATCATAAGAAAAATTTCAGGAATGGAAAAGCCATTGCAGGATGATGAAGGTGATAAATACTGAGTCCACTTAACTGTAGAATCAAGTCTGCATAGCTAGAAGGATGAGGTTTCCAAATAGGACAGTAAATACTATAACTCTTCCCAATGTAAGATAGTAAAAACCAAACACAGTCTGATGTGCAGAAGAAAACAGTGTGGCCAAATTAAAGCCCAATTATATAATTTTTGGTAGCAGATATCAATCAACAACACTATAAGTCATTTGAAATATTACATAAGACATTTTTACCAAAATCTTTAGGTGTACACCTAAAACTAATGTTACATTGTGTGTTGTGTGTCAGTCATACTCAAAAACAAACAAAAACACCTTTGTGTGCATGTGGGCCTTTATAAGATGTTGTCTGGATTGTGGAAGCATGCATGTTTTAAAAATTCTTTTTTTTTAAAGATTTTATTTATTTATTTGTCAGAGAGAGAGAAAGAGAGCACAAGAGGGGTGGTGAGCGGCAGGCAGAGGGAGAAGGAGGCTCCCCACTGAGCAGGGAGCCCGATGCAGGACTTGATCCCAGGACCCTGGGATCATGACCTGAGCCGAAGGTAGATGCCCCTGTTTTAAAAATTCCTAATAGTTTTCTATGTTAAATTTCTCCTTAATGTGTATATAGAATAATTACAATCATGGAAGCTTAATTTACAAATGGGGGTAATGCCTTTGAGAAACACAGGCAAAAGAGTGAAAGAAAAGCAACTTAAAAAAATATATTTAACAAAAATAATTAGTGAAAAGACATGCAGAAGGGAAAATTCTCTAAAACTTTGTGTCATCCCGATATTTACAAAGGTTGTGGTATATAGGTCAGTTTTGCTTTTTTTTTTTTTAAAAAAAATAAATTTTGGGAGCACCTGGGTGGTTCAGTCTGCCTTCGGCTCAGGTCATGATCCCAGGGTCCTGGAATCAAGTCCTGCATCCGGCTTGCTGCTCAGCGGGGGGCCTGCTTCTCCCTCTCTCCTGCCCCTGCTCGTGCTCTCTTTCACTATCTTTCTCTCTCTCTCAAATAAATAAATACATAAATATACAAAATCTTATAGGAAAAAATAGAAACAAATTTTAATATTTATTTTAATCATTTTTTGCTTTATCATTATAAAGTCAAAAATATACTTACAGTATTATCTTCAGCTCACAATTTCTAATTAATAATTGTTGAAAACTTAGAAAATAGAAGTAAATGGATAAAAAAATCACCAACAATTGAACACACCAACGCAAACCACCGTAGTGAAAGTAATGAGGCCTATGTTTACAACCCCATCATATATATATATGGGTTTCTTTTCAATAATATGACGTAGTTCTGCACTGATCAATTTTCCGACCAATAATTTTTTTAGTATCTTTCCAAATCTACAAATACTTTTTTTTTTTTTAAGTAGGCTCTATACCCAGCATGGGGCCCAGTGTGGGGCTTGAACTCATAACGTGGAGATCAAGACCTGAGCTGAGATCAAGAGTCAGATGCTTAACCGAGTGAGCCACCCAGGTGCCCCATACATACTTTTTTGTAACAGTCCTTCTAATATTTGGATACTCCTCCATTGTTTGAATATTCCCTTGTTTTCTACACTGAGAACAATAAAACTTGTTTTTACTTTTCTCCTACCTTCATTGTATCCATTCATTAATCCAGAAAATATTTACTAACTGCCCAAACAGTTTCAGTTCCTTTCTGGGCACCAGAGCTACTGTGTTGAATGCACCCATTGCCTAAAGGATCATACAACACGGTAGTTAATCAAAAACAAGTAACAGGTTCCTTGTCCTCCACATGGTCACCAACACTCGCTATTTCTTTTCTTTATTTTAGCCATTCTTTTTTTTTCTTTCTTT
>NW_027813685.1:0-278 GCF_054177405.1 Leptonychotes weddellii | reverse complement strand
CCTGCGGAGACAAACTTGGCAATCTCCAAAATAGATACGTGTTTACCCTTCAGCCCGCAATCCCACTTCTAGAAATTTGCCCTGAAGACACACCTCTACTAACACAAAACGACACGTACGCACGATTATGCATTCCTCATCATTGCAAAATACTGGAAATTACCGGAATGTCCAAGTACAGGAGAGTGACTTAAAAAAATATGTTACTTACACAGAAGGAGAAATAAGCAGTTGTGCAGAGGAAGAAAGATGTGCGTGGATTGCTCGGAGTGGCACTT
>NW_027813684.1:0-278 GCF_054177405.1 Leptonychotes weddellii | reverse complement strand
TGAAGCAGTAATTTTACAGCAACATGTCTTGTGAGGAAAGTACTGTACACTTGGGTTGGTATCAGCAATAGTTCATGTGGAGGAAGAATGGCATTGACTACATGGTCTCAAAAGCTAAAGACAGCTGTAGTTCTCCTTTGTCTTCAAGTCAGAAAAAAGTGAGATGTCAAAGCAGATGAAATCGCAGGCAGCATGAGTCCCACACCATCGAAGCGCTGGCACTTACATCTGACGTGTGGCATCCCATTTCTTTAGATTTACTATCAGGAAACAGGAAT
>NW_027813683.1:0-278 GCF_054177405.1 Leptonychotes weddellii | reverse complement strand
GGTGTTATGCACAAACAATGAATCATGGAACACTTCATCTAAAACTAATGATGTAATGTATGGGGATTAACATAAGAATAAAAAAAATACTTTCCTTTGCTAACATCCTCTACATTTATAGAAATAAGATAAATGTGAGTAAATGCAATTCTGAACTGTATAAGAAAAAATATACTGATTTTCTCTATCAATAGGTGTATATACTGGTCATAGTTTTAATGCTTAAAATGTTGCCAGGACTGGCTAACTGTACATATTTCCCATAAATAAGCTAAAAT
>NW_027813682.1:0-278 GCF_054177405.1 Leptonychotes weddellii | reverse complement strand
TCTTTTACAAAAGCAAAGACATGTCAAGTTTTAGAAATGTCTTGGTATAATCCTGAGCCGTTCCTACACTGATCTACTGTGGGCTCGAATACTGGCTTTCTTTGTGCTGGATCCCTGAGGACAGGACGAAGTGTAAGTACTGAGAAGTGAAAACCTGGAGACCCCTTAGACCTCAATAGATTGGGTGGTCATCCTATTTTTCTCCATCACACCTGAATAGTTATGTGTGGCCAAATCCTGTCAACCTTCTGAAAGACTCCTCAAGAGCAGATCACCCT
>NW_027813681.1:0-278 GCF_054177405.1 Leptonychotes weddellii | reverse complement strand
GCCACCTGGGGATGGGTTTGCTGATGGGCATTTCATGGTCTGGCACAAGGAAAAAGCAGATACAAACGCAACCCAAAGGTCTAAGTTTCTGATGTGAAGCTGTGCATTAGGAAGCCTGGGTGGACATATGGTTACATCATTTTTAAATTTATAGTTGAGAGAAAACCCCAACAACACAATATTAAAGTTGTAAATACAGACACACATAAAGGAGGAAATTCACCTTGGAAAGCTTTTATTCTGGCATCAGTTCAAAGACATTAAATATATGGCAAAAT
>NW_027813680.1:0-278 GCF_054177405.1 Leptonychotes weddellii | reverse complement strand
GCCCCACCCGCGTCGATCAAAGACTTCCTTCCGGGCCCAGCGAAGCCCAGCACGCCCGCGGTCCCGAGAGGCCCGGCGGCCGCCTTGCTCCGCGACTGCAGAACGGCCGCTTCCGAGAAGAAAGGAAACCGCGCGAGCGCCGGGGGCACTGGAGTCCGCAAGCGGAGCCTCGCGGGCCCCGCCCCCAGCCGGCCCCGCCCCCAGCCGGCCCCGCCAAGCCCCGCCCCGCGCGCCGGCCCCGCCCCGCGGCCCGCCCCAAGCCCCGCCCCACCGCCTCG
>NW_027813679.1:0-278 GCF_054177405.1 Leptonychotes weddellii | reverse complement strand
TTCTCCCTCTCCCACTCCCCCTGCTTGTGTTCCCTCTCTCGCTGTGTCTCTCTCTGTCAAATAAATAAATAAAATCTTTAAAAAAAAAAGAGTCCAGGGTGGAGGGCTCCACTGGCCAAACACCCAAAAACATGGGGAAAAAAGAGGACAGGAGTTTTGAGTTGGGATAAATGTCCCACTTTGATTGTCCTAGGTGGTGGGCTCTTAAAAACCCACACAGATCATTAGAAAGAGTGGCAGGCCTGGGGAGGCAGCTATCCCAGGAGGCCTCGAAGCTG
>NW_027813678.1:0-278 GCF_054177405.1 Leptonychotes weddellii | reverse complement strand
TATACATAAAACTATATAAAACTAAATAGTAAACAAATTAATATTCTCAACCACACCAAAGACAATCACTATGAATATTTTATAAATTCCCTCCTATCTTTTGTGTGTGTGTACTGCTTCACAAATATTGAATGCAAATAAGATCATGTCTTACAAGTGTTTTTGCTTTTTTCAGTTAGCATATCATAAGCATTTTTTTTAATATTTTTTTATTCTTATGTTAATCCCCATACATTACATCATTAGTTTTAGATGAAGTGTTCCATGATTCATTGTTT
>NW_027813677.1:0-278 GCF_054177405.1 Leptonychotes weddellii | reverse complement strand
GTTTTGAATCTGTCCATTCCAGCAAGCCTGGAGGCTTGGGAAGAATCCTAAGAATTTATGAGGGGAGCTAGGGTTAGCAGTTTTGGATTTGGGGGGAACCAATGTTCATGTTGTCATTAGAGAGTTGAAGCAGTAATCCCAGAATCTTAGGAGGCTAAATGAAACATTTTTACAGCCTGCAGGTTCCAGGAAGTCCCTTCAGCTCCCAAAGGAAGACATGGCTTATTATATGGGTCAAGGTGTTTAAGTATTACTGCAAAATCTGGCCTACACAGCAT
>NW_027813676.1:0-278 GCF_054177405.1 Leptonychotes weddellii | reverse complement strand
GTGTTATGCACAAACAATGAATCATGGAACACTTCATCTAAAACTAATGATGTAATGTATGGGGATTAACATAAGAATTAAAAAAAATATTGGCAAGAAGGTTAAATAGGGTCTACATAGAGAGAATATTCAAATTGCCAGTAAACAAATGCAGTGATGCTCAACTACGGCAACATCAGGAAAAATAAATCAATGAAATACACTACACCCCTACCAGAATGGCTAAATCTTAAGCAAAATGACCATACATTGATTTGAGTAACAGGAATTCATATATT
>NW_027813675.1:0-2745 GCF_054177405.1 Leptonychotes weddellii | reverse complement strand
AAAAAAAAAAAAGAAAAGAAATAAAACTCCAAGTCTTTTCCACTTTTTTTTTTTAACTTGGAAATGTTTTGTTCTTCTTGAAATTATCTCTTTTTTTTTTTAAGATCTTGTGAATTTCACCCAATGACATCTATTCACATTCTATTTTCCAGCCTTCTCCCTGATGTCAACATTATCTGCCTTCCAAGTTATGTTGGGGGACTTGTTAATAATTATTTCACCACTGCATAAACTAAATCACTTTCTTTCCACATTGAATATCGATTTCCTTGTCACCCACAGCAGGCCTCCTAAGCCAATGACACATGTTATAGATTTCTGTGTTGAAAATACTCCTCATCTCTGTTGCAATTTCTGTATCAGTCACATCAGGCCTGGTTATGCTTTTCTTTCTTTCTTTTTTTTTAATGGAGACCTTCAGTATTTGAATAAAACACTGAAAATTTGAGCAGATGCATTGCTCGATTAACTTTTCCTTTAAAGTTGCAAACTAGAGGGTACAAACTCCATATTAAAAAACTTCCAAAATTCCATGAGCTTAAAACCACAGTGACTCAAGGGTATAAGTCAAGTGGTTTCTTACTTTTTGCTCTAAACAAAATTAAAGGAGAAAGAAATTAAGAGACCAGTGATAAATCATAAAAAAGATTAATGATAGATCATTATATACTTTATGAAATAAATTCCAAAATAGTTTATAGAAGTGGTACTTTGTAGGCCCAAACCTTTAGATTATACATGATTCCAGAGAGGAGGACAACTCCAATTCAGGTCCACACTACAACTGTGACTAAGTTTTGGTACATGGCTAGTGCTATTGCTTTGAGTTCCCTCTGAAAGCTACCTGCCTGTGCTCTGAGATATGTGCCAGTTTTGGATGCCCTTAAATTCACCGATCAGTAACTTTATTTTTACTTGGAAGAGTATTGGCAAATTTTACTTTTACAGAATCAAAAACTTGCTTTATTGAGAACCAGCTATCACCCTATGGCTTTCTTTTGTCCACCGTTTTACATTCCAAAGTAGATTAATACCACTAAAATATTAAGGCTTTAAAAAATACTGTGGTTTGTAGACACACAGATGAGATTTTTATATACATTTCCAGTTTTATTCCCATTTCCCTTGCTTTTGTGCGCTGAGCTTGCATAAAGATAAATGATACCCAAAGGTCAATATCATCTGTACATGTGGCATTGTAAATGTAGCTAGCTCCTTGATGAGCTAATCTGTTAGCAAAAGAAGATGCCTAGGTGAACTCACCTGAAATTAGTGTCATACAATATTAGTTGATATTTGTATGCAATATATGCTAGGTAATTACAAATATTCAAATACCATTTATGAGGCATGTTTGCAAATCACTTAATGAAGACATCTTATCTTTTCATAGTCATTTAACTTTTCACTGCTGCTTATCATCAGTAATCTTCTTTACACTCACAGTAGTCTCATGAGATATAAAAACAATTAGTTATATTACTCATCTGAGTAGTGACAAAGCTGGAGCACAGTGAAGATCACCTACGGAGATGATCCAAGGCCACACAGCTACTTGAAAGAAAATGTTGTCCTCTTACTACTTTTTTCTTTATGATAGATTAAGTTTTTCTTTAAATATCTGACTACTCACAAGTTAAAATACAGTTGTAAAAATGAAACATATGTAAAACATATATGTGTATATATCACATAAAAGTCTTTTTAAAATTTTTTTTAAGATTTTATTTATTCATTTGAGAGAGAGCGAGAACGTGAGCAGGGGAGAGAGCCAGAGGCAGAGGGAGAAGCAGACTCCCTGCTGAGACGTGGGGCTCTATCCCAGGACCCTGGGATCAGGACCTGAGCTGAAGGCAGACGCTTAACCATCTGAGCCACCCAGGTGCTCCACATAAAAGTCTTAATAATGTTTAAAATTACTCCCCTTTATTTTAAATTGGAATCTCCTTGAACCCAAAAATTTTTAGGGAGGCGCTCTTCCACAATTAAAATAGAATAATTTGGAGTATTCTAAGATGTTGTTACATGATTAATATAATCTTCCATAATATTAAAGGTTTTCAGTTTTATACCCTTCATGATAGTCCACAACAATCCTAACTTCCCACTATTTATGCTCCTGTGTAGTTCTCTCTCCCATTGCATAGGGATTACCTGTGTAACCAAAATGATACTGAAGAAAGGATGGAATGTGACTTCCAAGTCTAGGTCATAGGAAACATTGTAATATTGGTTTCACTCTTAGAGTATTTACTCTGGGGGGAAGCCAACTGCTATGTAGTGAAGATGTTTAAGTTATCATTGTGGTGAGGACCACAGTGCAAGGAACTGGTCTTCTGCCTATAGCTGGAACTGAGGCCTCCTTTCAAAAGACATTAAGTGACTTCTGCCCATTTTTTAATTGAATTATTTGGTTTTGGGTGTTGTTTTATAAGTTCTTTATATATTTTGGATACTAACCCTTTATTAGATATGCCATTTACAGATACCTTCTCCCATTCCATAGGTTGCCTTTTAGTTTTGTTGATGGACATTTTTCCAAAGAAGACATTCAGATGGCCAACAGACACATGAAAAGATGCTTAATATCACTGATCATCAGGGAAATAAATCAAAACTACAACGAAGTATCACCTCACACTTGTCAGAATAGCTAAATTCAACAACACAGGTGAAATAACAGGTGTTAGTGTGGATGTGGAGAAAGGGAACACTCTTTTTTTTTTCTTTTTTTTTATTATGTTA
>NW_027813674.1:0-278 GCF_054177405.1 Leptonychotes weddellii | reverse complement strand
CGAGCCCCGCATCGGGCTCCCTGCTCAGCGGGGAGCCTGCTTCTCCCTCTCTGCTGCTCCCCCTGCTTGTGCTCTATCCCTCTCTCTCTCAGATAAATAATAAAAAAATCTTAAAAAAAAAATTAAAAAAAAAAAACTAAGTGAGATAAGTCAAACACAAATACTATATGGTATTATTTATATGTCAAATCTAAAAGAGCCACATTCATAAAAGCAGAGGGGCGCCTGGGTGGCTCAGTTGGTTAAGCAACTAGTTGACTCTTGGTTTCAGCTCCGGT
>NW_027813673.1:0-278 GCF_054177405.1 Leptonychotes weddellii | reverse complement strand
TTTTTAATATCAGCCACATATTCTACCATGGTTTTTTTAAGTAATCAACATCAATTTTGCTTAATTGATATTATTATAGTATTATGTATAAATTAATAAGAATGCGTGATTAACCTCACTAACTGGTTTTCTGACTTCTTGTCCAGTTTTGAGAAACTCATAGAGGAAAAAAATCTTCATATTAAAACTTTTTTTTTTTAAGATTTATTTATTTATTTTGAGAGGAGGAGGGTAGAGGGAGAGGGAATCCTCAGGCAGGCTCCCCACTGAGCATGGAG
>NW_027813672.1:0-278 GCF_054177405.1 Leptonychotes weddellii | reverse complement strand
CCCACTGGGACAGGCAGGATGGGGAGAGACTCTGGGGCGGAGACCCCTATCCTAGCAACCCCCCCTCCCCAACAATTCACACTCACCAAGGGTAGTCTTTTCTAAAGCCAGCCTTGCCTGGTCCCCTCTACTGAGCTCTCCCATCCCCCACAGGACAGGGAAGCCGGCGCTGGCCACAGAGCAGCAATGGGGAACGGGGCTTTGGAAGGCGGAGACCATGTGCTCACCTGATGGGATTCATGTCAGGCCGACTGGGCTTGGAAACAGCTTTCACAAAT
>NW_027813671.1:0-278 GCF_054177405.1 Leptonychotes weddellii | reverse complement strand
CCCTTCGGATCACTACATTTGTATCTTTGGGGTAAATACCCAGTAGTGCAATTGCTGAGTCGTAGGGTAGCTCTATTTCCAACTTTTTGTTTAAAAGATTTTATTTATTTATTTGACAGAGAGAGACACAGCGAGAGAGGGCACACAAACAGGGAGAGTGGGAGAGGGAGAAGCAGGCCTCCCACAGAGCAGGGAGCCCAATGCGGGGCTAGATCCCGGGATCCTAGGATCATGACCTGAGCTGAAGGCAGACACCCAGTGACTGAGCCACCCAGGTG
>NW_027813670.1:0-278 GCF_054177405.1 Leptonychotes weddellii | reverse complement strand
GGGATTCTCTCTCTCCCTCTGCCCTTCCCCCTTGCTCTCATGTGCTCTCTCTCTCTCTCTCAAAATGAATGAATAAAAATTTTTTTTTACAAAATGACACAAAATTTAAAGATAAGGAGATAGAAAAAATTTAAATGTAAATACTAACATATTCAAAGTAACAGCATAAGATTTTAATGTTTGATGCCTTAAAATAGGATGATAGGAACTGTCCCCATTCAATTATAAGGGTCAAGTATTTGCATGCATAAGACAAAATAGCATCACAGTAGTTTAAT
>NW_027813669.1:0-278 GCF_054177405.1 Leptonychotes weddellii | reverse complement strand
TGAGAGGAGACGAAATCCAGGTCTCCTACTCCTCCGCCATCTTGCTCCGCCCCACTCATCGTAATTCTATTGACATTTATCGATGTGTATGTATCAGTAGTTCATTCTTTTTTTTATTGCTGAGTAGTATTGCATTGTAGAAATATGTCATGATTTGCTTACCCAGTTATCTGTTAATGGACCCTTGGATTGTTTCCCGTTCTTGGCTCTGACAAAGCTGCTATAGACCTTGGTGTATAAGTGAACAGTGAAGACATGGTAGGAACAATACACCTGTC
>NW_027813668.1:0-278 GCF_054177405.1 Leptonychotes weddellii | reverse complement strand
GCAACCCTCAGTTTGTTTCCTGAGATTAAGAATTCCTCATATCAGTGAGGTCATATGATACATGTCTTTCTCTGTTTGACTTATTTCGCTCAGCATAATACCCTCCAGTTCCATCCACATCGTTGCAAATGAAACCACTGGCATTTTAATATGACATTGCAGTTTCTGCAGCAATTCTGAGTAGCACTGATGCTCATCACGGCCTCAAAAGGACAGCTATTAGACCAGCCACCTCATCACCTCACCTGTAAGGAAAGAGCCACGTATATTGCTATCAT
>NW_027813667.1:0-278 GCF_054177405.1 Leptonychotes weddellii | reverse complement strand
TGATTACTAAAAATCTGTATTCTCTACATCAGAAATATTTCCTTTTGTTGGTAAGAAGCAACACAAACTTTCTCTTGAAAATTCCCTAATACAGGCTCCTGATTGGCTCAGTCGGTAATGCATGTGACTCTTGATTTGTGGGTCATGAGTTCAAGCCCCATGTTGGGCATAGAGATTACTTTAAAAGAAAAAAAAAAAAGAAAGAAAATTCCCTAATACATGGAAAATCCTCCTTGCTGGGTTTTTTTGGTTTTTGGATTTTTGTTTTGTTTTGTTTT
>NW_027813666.1:0-278 GCF_054177405.1 Leptonychotes weddellii | reverse complement strand
GCTTCTTAGAGTCTACTTTTAAATTCTCATTACACTAATTTTTACTAACTTTGTGATGATTTCCTCTTTGGTCCCTGCTTTTTATGGTGAAGAACCGTATCATTATTCTCAAAAGGATTTGGAAAAGCTAAACCTGTGACTATTAACAAGTTATGTCAATGGTTGGGCAATACTATCTTCTTTTTTTTTTATTATGTTAATCACCATACATTACTTCATTAGTTTTTGATGTAGTGTTCCATGATTCATTGTTTGTATATAACACCCAGCGCTCCATG
>NW_027813665.1:0-278 GCF_054177405.1 Leptonychotes weddellii | reverse complement strand
TCAGCTTGTCTATGTCCTGCCCCAGTCATAGAAGCAGCCATTTCTTTTTTTTTTTTACTTTTATTTATTTATTTATTTAATTTATTTTTTTAAATTTTATTTTATTATGTTATGTTAGTCACCATACATTACATCATTAGTTTTTGATGTAGTGTTCCATGATTCATTGTTTGCGTATAACACCCAGTGCTCCATGCAGTACGTGCCCTCCTTAATACCCATCACCAGGCTAACCCATCCCCCACTCCTCTCCCCTCTAAACCCCTCAGTTTGTTTCT
>NW_027813664.1:0-2745 GCF_054177405.1 Leptonychotes weddellii | reverse complement strand
TTTTTTTTATCTTTTTCTTTTTTGTTTTTTCCTTTTTCTTTCTTTCCCTTTGTTTTCCCCCAGTTTCAGGTCTCTTCAGATTTGTTTAGTGTATATTTTTCTGGGGTCATTGTTACCCTGTTAACATTTTGTTCTCTCATTCATCTATTCTTCTCTGGATGAAATGACAAGATAGAAAATTCACCTCAACAAAAAGAACAAGAGGCAGTACCAACCTATTCAATACGACCTAATCAATACAGACATTAGTAAGATGTCGGAACTAGAGTTCAGAATGATGATTTTAAAGATACTAGCTGGGCTTGAAAAAAGCATGGAAGTTATTAGAGAAACCCTTTCTGGAGAAATAAAAGAACTAAAGTCTAACCAAGATGAAATAAAAAAGGCTATTAATGAGATGCAATAAAAAATGGAAGCTCTAACTGCAAGGATAAATGAGGAAGAAGAGAGAATTAGTGATATAGAACACCAGATTATAGAACTTAAAGAAGCCGAGAAAAAGAGAGATAAACAACTACTGGAGCATGAGGGCAGAATTCGAGAGATAAGCGATACCATAAGGCAAAACAATATTAGAATAATTGGGATCCCAGAAGAAGAAGAGAGAGAGAGGCGCAGAAGGTATATTGGAGCCAACTGTAGCAGAGAACTTCCCTAACTTGGGGGAGGAAACAGGCATCAAATTCCAGGAGACACAGAGAACCCCCCTAAAAATCAATAAAAATAGGTCAACACCCAGACATCTAATAGTAAAACTTACGAGTCTCAGAGACAAAGAGAAAATCCTGAAAGCAGCTTAGGAGAAGAGATATGTAACCTACAATGGTAGAAACATTAGATTGGCAGAAGTATCCACAGAGATCTGGCAGGCCAGAAAGGACTGGCATGATATGTTCAGAGCACTAAATGAGAAAAATATGCAGCCAAGAATACTATATCCAGCTAGGCTGTCATTGAAAATAGAACAAGAGATAAAAAGCTTCCAGGACAAACAAAAACTAAAGGAATTTGCAAACATGAAATCAGCCCTACAAGAAATATTGAAAGGGGTCCTCTAAGCAAACAGAGAGCCTAAAAGCAACATAGACCAGAAAGAAACACAGACAATATATAGTAACAGTCACCTTACAGGCAATACAATGGCACTAAATTCCTCTTTCAATAGTTACCCTGAATGTAAATGAGCTAAATGCCCCAATCAAAAGACACAGGGTATCAGATTGGATTAAAAAACAAGACCCATCAATATGCTGTCTGCAAGAGACTCATTTTAGACCCAAAGACACCCCCAGATTGAAAGTGGGGGGTGGAAAACCATATACCATGCTAGTGGACACCAAAAGAAAGCTGGGGTGACAATCCTTATATCTGACAAATTAGATTTTAAACCAAAGACTATAATAAAAGATGAGGAAGGACAGTATAACATACTTAAAGGGTCTATCCAACGAGAAGATCTAACAATTGTAAATATCTATGCCCCTAACATGGGAGCAGCCAATTATATAAAGCAATTCATAACAAAAGCAAAGAAACACATCAACAACAATACAAGAATAGTGGGGGACTTTAACACCCCCCTTGCTGAAATGGACAGATCATCTAAGCAAAAGATCAATAAGGAAATAAAGACTTTAAATGACACGCTGGACCAAATGGACTTCAGAGACATATTCAGAACATTCCATCTCAAAGTAACGGAATACACATTCTTCTCTAGTGTCCATGGAACATTCTTCAGAATAGATCACATCCTAGGTCATAAATCAGGTCTCAACCAATACCAAAAGATCCGGATCATTTCGTGCATATTTTCGAACCACAATGCTTTGAAACTAGAACACAATCACAAAAGGAAAGTCAGAAAGAACTCAAACACATGGAAGCTAAAGAGCATCCTACTAAAGAATGAATGGGTCAACCAGGAAATTAAAGAAGAATTAAAAACATTCATGGAAACCAATGAAAATGAAACACAACTGTTCAAAATTTTTGGGATGCAGCAAAGGCAGTCCTAAGAGGAAATATATAGCAATCCAAGCCTTTCTCAAGAAACAAGAAAGGTCTCAAATACACAACCTAACCCTACACCTAAAGGAGCTGGAGAAAGAACAGCAAATAAAGCCTAAACCCAGCAGGAGAAGAGAAATAGTAAAGATAAGAGCAGTAGAACAGAACAATGAAACTAGGAGCTGGTTCTTTGAAAGAATCAAGATTGATAAACCCCTGGCCAGACTTATCAAAAAGAAAAGAGAAATGACCCAAATCAACAAAATCATGAATGAAAGAGGAGAGATCACAACCAACACCAAAGAAATACAAACAATTATAAGAACATATTATGAGCAACTCTTTGCTAGCAAATTAGATAATCTGGAAGAAATGGATGCATTCCTAGAGATGTATCAACTACCAAAACTGAACCAGGAGGAAATAGAAAACCTGAACAGACCTATAACCACTAAGGAAATTGAAGCAGTCATCAAAAATCTCCCAAAAAACAAAAGCCCAGGGCCTGAGGGCTTCCCAGGTGAATTCTACCAAACATTTCAAGAAGAATTAATACCTATTCTTCTGAAACTGTTCCAAAAAATAGAAACGTAAGGAAAACTTTGAAACTCGTTTTATGAGGCCACCATTACCTTGATCCCCAAGCCAGACAAAGACCCCATCCAAAAGGAGAATTACAGACCAATATCCTTGATGAACATGGATGAAAAAATTCTCACCAAAATACTAGCCAAT
>NW_027813663.1:0-278 GCF_054177405.1 Leptonychotes weddellii | reverse complement strand
AATGGTTTGATCCCTATCCAGGTGAATTCCTGAGAGGAGACGAAATCCAGGTCTCCTACTCCTCCACCATCTTGCTCCGCCCCCCCCACTTTCTTGTTTCTTTCAACTGACTAAATTTAGTGAAGTGAGGAACTGTCTATTATGTTCACCATTATATTTCCACAACTCAAAATATATATGAAAAATATTTGCCACTGAATAGTTCAGAATGAAGAAACTTGTGTAGTGGAAGAAATATGTGTCAATCAGACTCTGATTCTGGGAGTGGTACCCTACTT
>NW_027813662.1:0-278 GCF_054177405.1 Leptonychotes weddellii | reverse complement strand
GTTCCGATTTTGTGATCTGCGGCTCTATCACTTGCCAGAAGCGGCTGACGGAGGCCCCTCCCCCGCCGTCTACCCTCCCGAATATCGCCTCAGATTCACTTCTCCACACGTTCTACCTTCCAGAAAGTGGTCGCTTTTCTGTTCAGAGAGTTGTTGCTATTCTTTTCTTTGATCTCCTGTTGAGTTTGTAGGTGTTCAGAATGGTTTGATCCCTATCCAGCTGAATTCCTGAGAGGAGACGAAATCCAGGTCTCCTACTCCTCTGCCATCTTGCTCTG
>NW_027813661.1:0-278 GCF_054177405.1 Leptonychotes weddellii | reverse complement strand
TTCCAATCTATGAGCATGGAACGTTTTTCCATTCCTTTGTGTCTTCCTCGATTTCTTTCATGAGTATTCTATAGTTTTCCAAGTACAAATACTTTGCCTCTTTGGTTAGATTTATTCCTAGGTTTTTTTTTTTTTTCTTCTTATGTTAATCCCCATACATTACATCATTAGTTTTAGATAAAGTGTTCCATGATTCATTCTTTGTGCATAACACCCAGTGCCCCATGCAGAATGTGCCCTCCTCAATACCCACCACCAGGCTAACCCATCCTCCCACC
>NW_027813660.1:0-278 GCF_054177405.1 Leptonychotes weddellii | reverse complement strand
TGAAAGTCTGTGGGTCTGAGACGTCTCACCGATGGAGTTCAACACACCAGTGCACAATTGTTTTCTAATTCTCACCTTTCTTCCCTGGACAACCAATAAGGAAATGAAATAAGGACTGTGCAGAAAGAGAAAGAATCCAGGACCCTCTGTTTGTCCACCTTTTTTGTTTCTAAGGCCTGTTAACTCTTGTCTCTGCCTCCGACAGCAGAACCCGTGCATGGAACAAACAGCTCTCCTGTGAAGGAAAGACACTAATCATTGTTCTCCCAACAGGATGG
>NW_027813659.1:0-278 GCF_054177405.1 Leptonychotes weddellii | reverse complement strand
CCTGGGTGGCTCAGTTGGTTAAGCGACTGCCTTCGGCTCAGGTCATGATCCTGGAGTCCCGGGATCGAGTCCCGCATCAGGCTCCCTGCTCAGCAGGGAGTCTGCTTCTCCCTCTGACCCTCCCCCCTCTCATGTGCTCTCTCTCTCCTCTCATCCTCTCTCTCAAATAAATAAATAAAATCTTTAAAAAAAAAAAAAAGAAACAAACTGAGGGTTGCTGAAAGGAAGTGGGGGTAGATGGATGGGGTGGCTGGGTGATGGACACTGGGGAGGATATG
>NW_027813658.1:0-278 GCF_054177405.1 Leptonychotes weddellii | reverse complement strand
TCTGATTTGTTACTTATTTACTAGGTAATCACAAGACTCTCCATGTATTATTCCCATAGTAAGCCAGCTCCAGTGTGTATGCTATGCGATAAGCTAAGGTAGTTATCATTAAGAGAGCACTCGAATAATCAGTGGTCCTGAACATTTGGTCAATCTATTCCACTGAGATCTAGTACAAACAGTATACACTCCACATATGGTCTTTTCTGACTCAAATTTCTCTGGTTGTATTTGTCATAATATAAAAAGATCCTAAGGATCCCTAGCCTTTTCTTTTT
>NW_027813657.1:0-278 GCF_054177405.1 Leptonychotes weddellii | reverse complement strand
GGGCACGTTCTGCATGGAGCACTGGGTGTTATGCACAAACAATGAATCATGGAACACTTCATCTAGAACTAATGATGTAATGTATGGGGATTAACATAAGAATAAAAAACAAAAACAAAAAAACAAAAAAATAAATAAATAAAAGGTGTTTCTAGTTATCTGGTACCTGCCCCTGGGGTGATTAGTGTAGGGGGATAGTAGTCCTTGATGTAAGATCCCCATACAGAAAGTGGTTGGGGGTATGTGTTCTGGATTTGTGAATCCTGTATTATCCCTAG
>NW_027813656.1:0-278 GCF_054177405.1 Leptonychotes weddellii | reverse complement strand
GTTATATGCAAACAATGAATCATGGAACACTACATCAAAAACTAATGATGTAATGTATGGTGATTAACATAACATATTAAAAAAAAAAAGAAATACACATCTCCATATGCAAATGCTTCCTTGGGTGCTGAAACCTTGTGTAACACAGACCCCTATTCAACTGGCCGCTTGCCTAGACTGCTGTCCCTGGGATAAACTTAAGAGAGACCAATGGCCTCACGCTAACAGAGTCAGCTTTCTTGTTATGTTTCCTACTAAGGTGTGTATTTAGCAAGAGC
>NW_027813655.1:0-278 GCF_054177405.1 Leptonychotes weddellii | reverse complement strand
TGGTTATGCCCATTCCTGCACGTATTGTCTGTGGCTGCTTTTATACTACCATGTGAGTTGAGCAGTTGAGAAAGAAATCTTATGGCCCATGAGAATGAAAGGATTTACTCCCTGGTCCTAATAAAATAAAGGTTTACTGATGCCTGCTATAAAGGACGAAGAAGAAAAGACATGCAGGGATTGATTATATTACTGAATATATATGCATTATGTAAAAAATAATAAACTCTTCCATTTTGAATAAAAATGCATAATCTTTTAAAGATATTTGCATCTAT
>NW_027813654.1:0-278 GCF_054177405.1 Leptonychotes weddellii | reverse complement strand
TGGGAATTTGCTTTCTCTAGGCTGATTATTTTATTTTATTTTATTTTTAAAGATTTTATTTATTTATTAGAGAGAGAATGAGAGCAAGCACATGAGAGGGGGGAGGGTCAGAGGGAGAAGCAGACTCCCCGCCAAGCAGGGAGCCCGATGCGGGACTCGATCCCGGGACTCCAGGATCATGACCTGAGCGGAAGACAGTCGCTTAACCAACTGAGCCACCCAGGCGCCCTAGGCTGATTATTTTAATGATGAGGCTTTTAACCTTTTTTTGTGCCATG
>NW_027813653.1:0-2746 GCF_054177405.1 Leptonychotes weddellii | reverse complement strand
CCCCCCCCCCCCCCCCCCCGCCAGGATGCCAGCCTCAAGCCAAGGCCTCCTTCTCCCTCAGTGGCCAGCAGTCCCCAAATCTGGTCAATTTCTTCCATTCTGTATCCTGAATAGTGCTCAGCTTGATCTGTGATCTTCATGCCCACTGCCCTCATCACTCATCAGCCTCACCCCTGCCTCGGGCTGCCCTCGCCAATCCACTCTCCACAGAGGAGCCAAAGAGTTCTCCCTAAAGAGCAACTCTGAGCCCCTCACTCCTCTGTTACTTTCCCCAAGGGCTCCCAGGACAGACTGCAAGCCCCCCCTCCACCCCTGCACCTTCGCAGCCTCACTCCTCTTCCTCTCTCGCCCTCCACCCCCCAGCCCCACTAACACTTCTACCCAGCCCTGGCCTGCGGGGGTAGCCAACAGAGCACCTCCACCTGGAAGGCTCCAGAGTTACCTCCACCCTCACCCACCCCCAGGCCGCTCCGGCGTCCTCCGGTGCGCTGTCTCGGCGCCGCCTTAGTGTCCTCTGTGAACCGGGGCTCAGGGCACCCGGGCTTGTGAGGGCCTCCCCACTGCCCCGTTCCCCACCCCCGCCCCCGACAACGCCGCGAGCCCCCGACGCCTCGGCCCGGGCCGTTCTGTTCCCCGCGGTGCCCTCAGGCCTTGGCGCACACGATTGCTCGATGGAAGTCCAAAGACTGGATGACTCGGGAGCCCGCACAGACCTCGTAGAGGAGGCGGAAGCCCAGTGGGTCCAGAGGCGGGGCCGCTCCCACCCCCAGGACTTCCGCGGCCAGAGTAGTAGCGGCAAGTCGGAATCCCCTCGCCCGGCCGCCGCGCCGGGCCGCCGCCTCCCTCCCCTCCTGCCGCCTCCGCCCCCTCTCCCTCCCTCCCTCCCGCTCTTTGTCTCCCGGCGCCGGCCTCCCCGCCACGCGCCCCCCGCACCGCCCCTTCCCGGGAGACCCCCGCGGACGCGACGCGACGCGTGTCGGCCTGCCCGGCGGGGGGCCTGCGGCCGGCGGGGCCCGGCGGGCGGCGGGGCGGGCGGGGAGGTGGTTCCCTCCCTCTCTCCCTCCCTCCTCCGTCGCTCACACGCACACACACAAACACGCGCACACACACGCGCGCACACACGCGTACACGCGCGCGCGCGCACGGAGCATCCTCCCGTCAGGGCTCTGGTCCAGCCCCGCCCGCGCCTCCCGCTCCCCGCAAACCCTCTCCTTCTCTCCCGCTCCCCCCCACATCCCCTCCGGCTCCCGGACCCTCGGCGCCCGCGCCCGCCCCTCTCCCGGGATGGAGCGGCTCGAGCCCGCCCGCAGCCCCCCGCGGCCGGGGTGACGGCCCCCCGCCCCTCCCCGCCTGGCCCGCGCCCGAGCACCATGGGCCTGAGGGGCTCCCGCGGCGCCGGACGCTGAAGATGATTGATGCTGGAGGTGAGGACCCCGACGTGGACGGGGAAGCAGAGCCGGGGTCACCGGGGCTCGCGGCGGGACCCTGAGTGGGGTCGGATAGGGCCTTTCTTCCCCAACCCTGGGGGGGTGCGCGGAGCTGGGGTGCTGGGCTGCCGGGGGAGGGGGCGGAGATAGGATTTGTGTCCCTAATCCTCTCCCTCCCGGAGAAATTAATTTTAAAAAACTGGTGTGGGGGGAGGGGGAGGGGGAGAGGGCTTAACTCCTTCCTGCCCGGCGCGGAGTTGGACGGCTGGACCGGAGAGAAACTAGCCGCCCGGCCCGGACTGGGAGTGCGGTAGGTGCCCCGGCCTCCGCGGCGCTGGGAGCGCGGTCCCACTCGCCCGTCGCCGCATCCCGGGCCTAGGGGAGGGGGCCCCGCTTTCTCCAGCTCCCTGCTGCCCCCCTGCCCCCCCCCCCAGCCTCCCCTCCCGGCCTTTCCTTCCCGGTCTTTCCCAGTTGCACTTCTGTCTTGGTCTCTTTCTCCTCTTCCCCGGCCCCTTTCCTCTTGCCTGCCCCGCCGGGCCCGCCCCTCTCCCTACAGCCGCCCCCTTGGCTCTCTCCTCGCAGCCCTCCCTGGGGCCTCACTCCCGGCGGGCCGGCCGGCCCGAGGGAGCTCGGCCTCCACCACCGCTTCCCCCGCCCCACTCAGCTCTTTCCTGCTCTTTCTTCCCTCTCCCTGCAGCTCTGTGGACAGTCTCCAACCTGTCTGTCCCTGTTCTTTCTTCCCACTCCCCTCTGGGGCTTGTGCACCCTTTCTCTTTCGCCTTCCCTGGCTCTCAGGAAGCCTCCCTTACTCCCAGAGAAGAGTCAAAGGTCATAGGTGCCACTCCTCTGGGAACTGGAAGCTTTGGGAGGAAGGAGTGGCCTGTCAGCACTAGCGCCCAGACTGGGGCCAGGACAGGTTCATTTCCACCTCGTGGCAGTTCCTGGTTAAATGTGTGCCCATGAGCGTGTGTGTGTTGGTTGGCCGGGGGGGTTGAGTGTGTGTGTGTGGGGGGGGTTCCAAAGCTCAGTTTTGGTGAGAGGGGCCTGGTGACCTCTTGGATGGCCTGCTTCCCAGAGTTCCCCATGGAACAGTGTAGGATGGGCCGCCCATACACACCCCAGGGAGGTAGCGGTTGAGGGAGGAACAGAAACCATTTGTGCTGAATCAGGATGGATTAGGCACAGGTGTGAGCTGGAAGGCCCAGCCTACCTCAGAGGATACCTGGAAGGGGACTCTATCCACAAGAGGGTCTTCACCCTGGACTGGGACTTTGAATAAAGAACACATGGGATCTCCGTTCTCAGCTAATCTAAGAGAG
>NW_027813652.1:0-278 GCF_054177405.1 Leptonychotes weddellii | reverse complement strand
TACCTGTAGCAACTTGGACGTGTTTGTTTAGAGGCTGATAGATAGCTGTGACCCCTTCTCTTCTCTCCTGCTCTCTGCTCACAGTTATAGTGATGTATTAGGTGTTCCTTGGCATAGCAAAAGCTTTCAAAAACCTACTTGCTTTTTGTTTTTTTTTTTTGGTCAGAGTTTGAGTGCCTTTACAAAACAAAACAAAAGGTCTCTTCTGGCCATTTATATTCCTGCCGTTGAAATTGCAATAGTGCTTCCCAGTTTCTTTCTGTGGCTTGCTCCTGACT
>NW_027813651.1:0-278 GCF_054177405.1 Leptonychotes weddellii | reverse complement strand
AATGGTTTGATCCCTATCCAGGTGAATTCCTGAGAGGAGACGAAATCCAGGTCTCCTACTCCTCCACCATCTTGCTCCGCCCCCCCCACTTTCTTGTTTCTTTCAACTGACTAAATTTAGTGAAGTGAGGAACTGTCTATTATGTTCACCATTATATTTCCACAACTCAAAATATACATGAAAAATATTTGCCACTGAATAGTTCAGAATGAAGAAACTTGTGTAGTGGAAGAAATATGTGTCAATCAGACTCTGATTCTGGGAGTGGTACCCTACTT
>NW_027813650.1:0-278 GCF_054177405.1 Leptonychotes weddellii | reverse complement strand
GTTAATATCATTATTAATATATCCCCAGACCTCCCTCACAGCCTGGGTGCTGGACAAGGAAGTTGAATCCTCTCTCCTGTGTCTTTTGCCAAACTTAGGAAGAGAAGGAGGAAGGAAGTTAGGAGGAAGGACAGAAGATGAGACAGAACATACATTTTAAGTTTTGCAAGATAACGGATTCAGTGAAGATTTTTTTTTTATAGTGGGCTGACCATGAAATCTTCTTAGAAAGATAATGATTAAAAAAATTCAAGAAAGCAAGGCAGGCAGATCAAAAT
>NW_027813649.1:0-278 GCF_054177405.1 Leptonychotes weddellii | reverse complement strand
TCCATAATAATTGCACCAGTTTATATTCCCGCTAACAGTGCACAAGGGTTCCCTTTTCTCCACATCCACACCAGCATTTGTTAGCTCTCATCTTTTTGATGATGGCCATTTTAACAGGCATGAGGTGATTTCTTATTATGGTTTTAATTTGCATTTCCCTAATGACTAGTGATGTTGAGCATCTTTTTTTTTTTTTTTTAAGATTTTATTTATTTGACAGAGAGAGACATAGCAAGAGAGGGAACACAAGCAGGGAGAGTGGGAGAGGGAGAAGCAGG
>NW_027813648.1:0-278 GCF_054177405.1 Leptonychotes weddellii | reverse complement strand
ACACTTCAGAATCTAATCTGTGTAAAACAGTAAGAAGTGGTGAAGCCCATAGTGATCAGAGAGGATGTGTCATAATCATAAAAAAAAAAATCACTGGCCTGGTCAAACAAACCAGAACCTTGGGCAATTTTTATGACCTTTAGCTCTAGACCTAATTTCCTGATTCATACTTACAAAACCACTTTCCTTTCCTCCCACAGTGAAATTTGTCTATCACATTATTAGGCGTAGAAGTGTTAGCTCCTTCACTTTTTAAATCCACATCTCCTTTTATTTGT
>NW_027813647.1:0-278 GCF_054177405.1 Leptonychotes weddellii | reverse complement strand
ACCACAAAAGAGCCTAAAAAGCCAAAGCAATCTTGAAATAGAAAAGCAAAGTTGGAGCTATCAAATTCCAGACTTTAAGTTATATTACAAAGCTGTAGTAATCATAACAGTATGGTAATGTCATGAAAACCAGAAACATAGATCAGTGGAACATAATAGAAAACCGAGAAATAAACCTACAATTATATGGTCAATTAATTTTTTTTTTTTTTACATATTTTTTTTTTATTCTTATGTTAATCCCCATACATTACATCATTAGTTCTAGATGAAGTGTT
>NW_027813646.1:0-278 GCF_054177405.1 Leptonychotes weddellii | reverse complement strand
ATATGCCCAGTTTTAAGTCCTCACATTAGAGGAAGCCCAAGCTACGATGTCCCCATCAGATATGAATGTTCCTTCCAGTCCAGATGCAAGTTATCAATCAGGGGTCATTTCTATGATAAGCAATGTTGCCTAGTAACATAATCGACATTTTATCTTTTTTAGGTTTCCAGGGAAACAGAACTAGGAAGTTAACCTCAGGTCAAATTGTGAAGCAGAGGAGGAAAGGAATTTGTTAACCCTTTGCTCACATTGTATTTTATTTTTTTCTTATCTAAGTT
>NW_027813645.1:0-278 GCF_054177405.1 Leptonychotes weddellii | reverse complement strand
ATGTTTTATAATTCTATTTTATTTACTTTGTTGGCTTATTACCTATAATTCTTTGTTGTGTTAATAGTTTAAGTATTATGTCTTCATTCATCTTTAACTTAATCTTAGGCTACCTTCACATGATATTATATCATTTTACATGGGGTATAAGAACATTATAACAGAATACTCCCATTTCTGCCTCTTGGCCATTGTGTTATTATTGTCATATAATTTACTTCTTCATATATTATGACCGCTATATTATTATTATTTGTTCCCTAAGCATTCAATTATCT
>NW_027813644.1:0-278 GCF_054177405.1 Leptonychotes weddellii | reverse complement strand
TGCTCTTCTTTTCTTCGATCTCCTGTTGAGTTTGTAGGTGTTCAGAATGGTTTGATCCCTATCCAGCCGAATTCCTGGAACCGGACGAAATCCAGGTCTCCTACTCCTCCACCATCTTGCTCTGCCACACCCCCCCCCAAAAGCCTTGATTTTAATTGAGGTAAATATGAAGGCAATTTTATATGTTACATTTTTTAGATATCTTTCCTATACTCCTCACAGTTGGTGAGGGGAAAAATGCTGTGAAATTGTAAATACCAATATGAAATTATTTGAAG
>NW_027813643.1:0-278 GCF_054177405.1 Leptonychotes weddellii | reverse complement strand
TCTAAAACTGCTTTGGTGGAAGTGATCTAATCTGGAATGTAAGCCTCCCGTGTGACCCAGCGCTCTTGCCATAAATAACCTGTGAAACTGTCTGGAATCAGCGTGTGTGAGAGGCGATGACTGAGGAAATTCAGAAGCAGGGCCACCGCCGTGGGTGGTGCAGTCAGGGAATGCTGCCTGGGGGAGGTGGACCTTCACCAGAGTTGGAAAGCAGGGGTTCTCAACCTGGCTGCACAACAGCATCAACTGTGTGGCTTCTCACAGTCCCATGCCCAAGG
>NW_027813642.1:0-2746 GCF_054177405.1 Leptonychotes weddellii | reverse complement strand
TTTTTTTTTTATTCTTATGTTAATCCCCATACATTACATCATTAGTTCTAGATGAAGTGTTCCATGATTCATTGTTCGTGCACAACACCCAGTGCTCCATGCAGAACGTGCCCTCCTCAACACCCACCACCAGGCCAACCCATCCTCCCACCCCCCTCCCCTCTAGAACCCTCAGTTTGTTTTTCAGAGTCCATCTTCTGGAGAGTCAGATTTTTTACTCAAAAGAAAATTTATAACAAAAACATAACAGATTGCATCATGATAAGTTCCATACCATGGGAGATATTCGAAGAGAATCTGCATGAAAAGAAAGAAAGAAAGAGAGAGAGACAGAGAGGGAGGGAGAGGGGAAGGAAGGAAGGGAGGGAGGGAGGGAGGGAGGAAGGAAGGAAGATGACAATAGTCACTATTTGCTGAGTATGTACAGCATGCCAGACACTATGCTAAGCATTTGCATAAATAGCTCATGTAATACCACAGTCTGTGACACTGGCATAATTATTGCTGTTTTTTTATAAATAAACTGAAGTTTATAGAAGAGGGTCACTTGCCCATGATCACATACTTAGTAAAAGGCAGAGGTGGGATTCAAAGCCAAATGTTTCTGACTTGAGATTCCCCCACAGCACCACCACACTGTTCTTTCCTTAAGTGTAAGGAGAAGTCTAAAGAAATTATTTCTAAAGCTTTCAATTCTAAGAATTTTTCATCTTCAACACATTACTCCAAAATTGTTAGGGGAATTTAATTATGAATGGCCCACACAAAGAAAGCGTTGTGAGCTTGAACTCTGGAGACTGACAGGTAAATAAATACCATGCTCTCTGCAGCAAACACAAAGCCATCAGAATCTGGCATCATAAAACTAATTTCTTGGTAACTTTTAAGAACACTGACAAATGAAACATATTAATTCACATATTTTCATCACCTCTTTCTCCTTTGTGGTTCTGTACCCTTCCTTTTCTTGTTGCTCAGATAAAGTAAAATTTGTTTTAGCTTGCTGTACAAAAGGAAGATTACAATTTGGAGAATGGATTAAATGTGAACCTGTGATCTATGTTCAGCTATTAAGAGTAATTTATTTAATTCCACCTGGAATTCCCTACAGATGCAAGATGCTTCCCCAGATTTTAAAAAGCAAGATGTCATTTTCCTGGGATTTGTCATACCTCACAGTAGGTTAGGACCCTCCTACCCAAAGAAGCCTGGACCAAGAATAATTGTTGGTGGAATTCTTCCTTAGAAATTCTAATTACATAAATATGTCCTTGTTTTAACAGAGAGGGCAGCATTCAGACACTTTATTAGAATTTCGGTTAGACTTTACATTGACAGAGCTCCCAGGACCCCTCTATGGTTAATGTCTTCAAGAACATCTCTCTTTAGTTTACATTCCAACAAGTTGATTTAACCAGTGAAAAAAAGGATAACTCCTTAGCTACATTCTTTTCAATCTAAGACTCTCTTCCATTCCCTGTGTCAGCCTCCCAGATCACATTTCTCCACCTTTTATCTAAACCTTATAAACACTGTCTAACTTGTCTTGAGTCTTTGATATTACACTGCCAGACTCACCCCCCCCCAAAAAAACACAGTTCTAAGCATGTCACTTCCCCCTCCAAAAAAATCATTGGATTTCTATTAACTACTAAACAGTATCTAAACTTTTAAACAAAAACTAAAAATTCTAATGTTGATCTAAAAATTACCTGTATGACTTCCATTACCGGTAGTACAACAGACTAAATATCCTGATGACCTTCACAGCTCCAACAATTAAAATGCTAAATGAAATGTAAAAATAATCTTGGGTTGAAATTAATTGCTGAGATAACATGAAAGAATATTCCAGAAACTAAAACAGAAGTGAAAGAGAAAACTCTGGTAGATAAGCAATTACAAAGACTCCATTTGTCAGAAAGTTTTTTATTGATCCCTAATAATCTTGAGCTCCTCTGTAACAGCTACATCATGCCCAAGAGGCAGCCAATAAACCATAGATAGTCCTTACCCAAAGGTGAGGATGGGTAACCACCACATGTATTTAGTATCCTAAAGGGCACTGTACTTCGTGTAGGGGTGACAAGAAATAAACAGAAGAAGAAAGTCAGAAAAATTGTTTATAAGGATCTTGGTGCTGAAGTGGAAGGAGTGAAATCAGCCTTCAGAAATAGGTGTAGATTCCTCTCATGGTTTTATAGGTCTGAATTCCTGATGCCTATGTAGTCAAAAAACTTCAAATTTTACTTAATGTGAACTCATATTACTAGTGCCACCACACAACTCTCAAAAGCAAAGGCAAATCCATTCTGGAATAACCTACTTCAACTCAGGCCTTAAAACTCCCATAGTTACAGGTCCACAGAAATTAGTTGCTTATAGTTTAAAAATCTAAAACCACATAACTAATCCTTCTGAGTGAGAGTAAGCAGCAAGAGTAGACAGCAGAATCCAATCTATAAACACTTCAGATGCTGTAATTACCAGACAGATTAGAAGACACCATGTTTAATACACCTAAAGAATGTCTAAAGCTTGAAAAAAGAACAAGGAATAAGAAACTCTAAGGAAGGACAAAACAGATTTGAAAAAAAGAAATAGCCCTTCTATTGCACTACTGGGTATTTACCCCAAAGATACAAAAGTAGGGATCCGAAGGGGTACGTGCACCCCGATGTTTATAGCAGCAATGTCCACAATAGCCAAACTGTGGAAAGAGCCAAGATGTCCATCGACAGATGAC
>NW_027813641.1:0-13583 GCF_054177405.1 Leptonychotes weddellii | reverse complement strand
GTCAAAGGGCAACTGAGACTACTCTAAATAAAAAAAAATAAATAAATAAAAGCACTTTAGTTTTAGCCTATGGTTTCAAAACACAAAGCTAAAATAAAAATCAAATACACAAGCTTCTCTATGGCAGACAGTTCAAGGTTAAAGAGCATTGTTAGAAATACTAAGGCTGAGGAAATCAGTCTTTTAAAAACTGTCCACCAAATAACTTCGAATGATAGGTGCAATCTTCTTGTATGACAGAAAGCACACTACTTTCCATGCCTACGCAATAAAATGATGCTATCATATATAGATAAGAGAATTAATATACCATGCAACCCAAGAAGGATCTGAGAAACGGGGTAGAAAGATGCGGCTCAGAATTCTGCAAAAAGCTTCCAACTGCTTAAATCTGACACTTGGAGAACTGAGTTTCCATGAATAAATTATTCTGGCGATTGAAAACCACGCAAGAAGGGCTATGAAATCATAACAATCAATACGAACTTCACTATAAAATATCCATGCGTAAAGATATGTTGCATTAAGCAAGGAAGTAACTGTTTACAACGTTTATTTAAACATCTTTTTGTTTGGAAAAGAAAAATTGCCAAATCTATCAAAGTATTTTACTAAGCACAAATGCAGAACTATGTAGAAAGAGGAAACATTATGAAATTTATGACTAAGTGTGTTTTGTGCAACACTAGGGGACGTTTCAAAGCTTTCTCGTTTCTGGCTGTATACAAAAGTAAAAAGAAGGGCGTTTCCATTCATTGAAAACAATAGTAAAATATTGCCTGGCTTATGCTGGTTATTTTCACCATACAGTCCTGACATACGTCCCAAGACTGATTCGATTTTCATTATTCCTTTCGGGTAACTGGAAGAGGAGGAAAAGCAAAGCCGTACGCTCAACAGTCCGCTTCGTAACTGAGAAAATTCAGCAGTGGAATATACCATTAGGCACCCAAGAGATTTAGCGGCTAGGGCAGACAAAAGAGAAAACAGCCACAGACGAACGTGAGCCGCGAAAAAGATGAGACTCGGTCCCACGTGTAACTCGAGGACTGGACAAAACCCCGCTCGGCGCTGCCGGTGAAATGAGCAGATTTCGGGGCATTCACGGCTCTCCTTGCTTCCCTGGAGTCCACCCCTGGAGCGCAGGGAAAGCCCCCAGGGCTCTGACAATGAGCTCTAAGCCCCCTTCCAGCGCTTCGCAGTCCCCCGCGGCGCCCCCTCCAGCGGTGTATTTCACCGCACCCCAAAAAGTCACTCCCCCCGACTTCAACTACTCGCGTGAGAGAGGAGAGCGCGCGCAAGAGAGCTGCAGCTGCTGGGTCGGCCCCCTCAGCGCTCCCGGGCCGCCAGGGACCCTCGCGGGGCGGCTCGGGAGGGCCTGAGACCAGCGGCCGCGGGACTTTGGTTACCTTCTCGCGCTGGTCCCAGCTGTACTGCTTCGGCCGCTCCTCCCCGCCCTCGGGCTGCGACTCCTTCTCAGCCTTCCGCCTGTTGGAGAAGAAGCACCCCATGGTCCCGATTACTCCCCGCCGGCCCGCTCGTTCAGGTACTCCCTGGGAGTGTGGCGCGAACCCCGGGCGCCCGGGCCCCGCAGCTCTCCGGACACCGCCCCGCCAAGCCGCCCAGCCGTCCCCAGCCCGGGTTAGCCCGCCAGGCCCAACACCCCTTCTCTTTCTCCTCTCAGTCGCCCAGACGACCCATCGCAGCCAATGACCACTCAGCGCCCGGTGAGCCAATCAAAGCCCCGCGAGCCCTGCGCGGCCTATGAAGAGAGGTCGACGTACGCACACAACCAATCCACTCCCCGCTCCGGCGCCAGCCCCCAGTGGCGGGCCCTGCGGGCTCTGGCGCACGCACAGCCGACCCCGCCCCCGGCCCGGCCCCGCCTCTCCGAGGACGCCGTGGGCTTGCTGCTCAGAGTCCTGCTCAGAGTCCTGCTTCGGCGGCCGTGTCTCTTTGCCCTTGGTTCTCAGTTTCCAAGTTCTAGGCGCGGGAAGGATCCCTAGTTGAACATTAAGCTTCAGTTTTATGATGCAAGTGGTGAGGGAACAGGAATTGCAGCTGACACAGGAAGAGGCCCTGAAATTCTTAATTTTCCCCTCCTTTCCCCCCGCCGCCCCCCCCACATTGTCTGACTAGTGTCGCCCCCTTCGGAAACTTCCCCCAACCACACCCTCTTTTGCCTTCTCTGTGCTTTCTTAATATTCCTACGTATCACTCTAAAATTGCACAAGTACTTAGCAAAATAATTGTTTGTGTATTCTCTCCCTATTGGAAATGTGAATTTCTTGAGGCCAAAAGGCCTGTCTTAAAGAGCACGTATCTTTGAATTCCCTAGGCCTGGCTCAGCTCCACGCTAGGTGCTCAATAAAACGTTTGTCAAATGAATGCATGAATGAATGCATGCTAGTGAAGGAAGTATTTATAACCTCTTTTATATATTCCCTATCAAAGAAAGTGACTTGTGTGTGTGTGTGTGTGTGTGTGTGTGTGTGGTGAGGGAGAAGGGGGAGTTACAGTAAAGGGGTTCTTCTTGTGAAATTTATAGCCTAGTGGAGGACATAAGCATTGCCATATAAGCAGTCAGCTCTAAGCAAGTGGTATAGGGTTTGTGTGAAGGTATTAAATATATATATATATATATACACTAAATATTAACATTTGTTACACTTGGGCCAAATTTACTACAATACACACGTATTGCTTATGTGATAGAAAAGGGTGCCTGGATGGCTCAGTGGGTTAAGCGTGGGACTCTTGATTTTGGCTCAAGGCATGATCTCAGGGTGGTGAGAAGGAGCCCCCCTCCCAAGCTCTGCTGGGGTGGAGCTTGCTTAAGATTCTCTCTCTCCCTCTCCCTCTGCCGCAGCCCTCCCTAAAAAAAGGCAAGTTGTTGCTTTAATTCTCTGAGTACAGTGTTTTGACATCTTGGTAGGACACCAAAATGCGGATCAGGTCAGGTTCAAATTTGGTTATCTTTTTACTTTCCCACACTTATTCACATCTAGTGTATATCGTAAATGAGTCTCTAACTTAATTTGAGCATTAAGAATGTTCCCTTTTTCACTTCCTGCCTTTTATTGCACAATCAGGAAGAAAAGTGCATGTGCTCAAGTATTAGAAATTACTGCAAATTTAAGTTCCAGATCTTAGGCAATAGGGCCTTTACCCTGTACATACTTTTTCTTCTTCCGATTGAAATGAAAGGTCTAGGTGAGGGTGTTTTGGATAAGACCCCTAGATATTTTATAGTCGTAGAATGTTAAAATTGTGACCACCATGCAGTGCAGTAGGGGAAACAGAGGTCTACAGAGATGAGGGGACTAATCTGTGTCACAATGAGAGTGGTTGACCAGGGACTAGAAAAACCCAGAGCCTGTGTTGTCCAGTGCTCCCTCCTACCCTGAATGCGTTCGTTTCTGATTCATCTGAAATAAAGAAGTAAAGAAGTATCTGGTTAGGCCTTCTGATGCCTATGGGAGCTCTGTCCCTCAGTGATGCTCTTCCTCTTAATGAACAAACAACAAAACCAATTTTAGAGAAACCATCCCGAAAACTCTCCTAGGTTTGAAGTATTCATTAATGAGAAACTCAAACCTAAAACAAAAATCTATATCCGACAGTGATCTTTTCAGGGACCCCAAGCAAAAGGGAAGATGAAGTCCCCATTCTGTTAAATCCCATCCCACCATCACCCCCAGCCAAAAATAAAATAAAGAATCAAATTAAATGAAAATTTAAAAACTGGGGACTAGAAAGCCAAGGAACAGAGCTAGTAATAGAGCTCTGCCATGCTCTTTCTTACTCTTTCTTTTCTGCTCCTCTCTCTGTTTTTCTCCCCCCTCCCCACCTTGGATTCTCATCGCCACTTTTTTTTCATCACCACTGTTTGGCGCAAACCAATTCCCTTTACATACTCATCGGCATACACCATACATGTGGCTGAGAACAGCCATCCCGGCCTGATTCCTCATGGCCTTTCTGTCCAAGTGTATGCTACAATCTCTTTATATCCTAGTTCAGATTCTCAAGGAAGATAACCACATAAATTGCTGGCCAGTCAACACCAGAATGGTCCTCCCTCGGTCAAGTGTACACCTTTGGTCTCACTGCTGCAGCTGCACGGATGAACTTCATATCACAAACAGGGGTGGGGAGCAGGCACTAAAGGTGACATGGGCTGGCAGCTCTTAACTCCGAAGAGTCCAGGCAGAAATTGGTTGTTTCTTCAGCCTCTCCCCCTCCTGCTACTTACACCCTTGTGACTTCTTTTCTGTAGAAGGCTGCCCTTTGTATTCAGCTTAACAGATATATTCAGCTATGTTAAAAAGGTGGGTTGTGGGTTTGTACCTGGCCACAGGTCCCTGAGAGAGTCTGGGTTCCCCATATGTCTTGGCCACAAAAGTGGCATAGTTACTTCTCAGAAGACAGACCTGAAGAGGTCTATCTCCACAGCATGAATAAGTCAATTACCCCAGCAACAGCAGCTGGAAAAGTCCCTGTTCTTGAGTTGCCCTGACACATGCTTGCTCACTCTGCACTCAACAAAGGAAACACTTGACAAGTGAAGGAGAAGGGAGGGGGAGGAGTGTCCCCATTACTTACCGCTGTGTAACAAATGGCCTGAAAATGGCTTAAACAACGATTACTTGCTTTGCTCACGAATCTGGAACTAAGGCAGGACTCTGAGGGGACAACTGAACTCTGTTCAATGTTGCATGCGTTCGAGGACTAGAATGGCTGGGGGACTGGCCAGAAATCACTCTATGTGAAATCTCAGGGCCTCTCCATGGGATCTCTCCAGCAAGGTCGGGCTTCCTCTATCGTGGCATAGTGGGATGGTCGGGCTTCCTCTATCGTGGGATAGTGGGATGGTCGGGCTTCCTCTATCGTGGGATAGTGGGATGGTCGGGCTTCCTCTATCGTGGGATAGTGGGATGGTCGGGCTTCCTCTATCGTGCGGAGGGCTCCAAGAGTGAGTGTTCCAAGAGACCAAGACAGAAGTTGCAAGGCCTCTGAAGATGTGGTCTCAGACGTCACGCAATATGGCTTCCCCTGGATTCTATTGGTCACACAGGGCTGTCCCGAATTCATGAAGGGAGGGGACTGAACAAGGGAATGAATACTGGAAGGCACAGATCTTTGGGGTGTCATCTCAGGGGCTGGCCACCACAGCCGGAGTCAACTCCATCAGCGCTACCACATATGTACCGAAGACGATGATTGGAAGGTTAAAAAAAAAATTGCACAGGCAAATAACTGTTTCTTCCTTTTCATAGACTTTCGAGCCAACATTTTTCTCATACTTTAGCTTTTAGGTACTTCTTACTGATTTTCTCTTACTACCTTATTGACCAATTCTATTTCTAAAAGCATCACAAATTGTGTGTAATCAGGTTTTTCCCCCTGCTCTTAGCATGGGATATCTTATTCACTGTTGTTGGTAAGATTCTTAATGTAAGCCAAGGAAAATATATTCAAACGTTAGCACAGAAGAGGAATAACAGGGGAAACGGACTTCTAACTCAGATTGGGCTGGGGAGGGTGGAAGAGTCTAGAAAGACTTCTCAGAAGTCAATGGATTTAGCAGCATAAAATAAAAATAATTCCAGTAACTTTTTATAGCAAAGCAGTTCCAATGGAAACTATTTAAAAAAAATAGCTTCTGGACTAAAAAAATTTTTTCTAGTGGAATTTCCATCTTCTAAATATTCATCTCAATACTTTTCAGGAAAGGGACAAACTATGATAAAACTAAGAGCTAATCAGAGCGTGTTAGTTATTGAAATTTGTTTTTATTCCTGTGATTTTATTAACAAAAGAGAGCTGCTTGCTATTTCACCCATGCTAAATGAGAGAGAATATTTTTTACTTCCTTCTACACATGGAGACAAAAAAATAAGTCTTAATCTGACATCTAGAAGATCCCAACCCACATAATTGCTACTCATCAACATTTGTATAGTATAAAAATAATTCCAAATTAGTGAAAAAGAAAGATTTGGGGGAGATAACTGATGCCACAAGGCAAAAGTTTTAGTAAAAGGAGATCTGATAACATTTCCTAAATCTTACATGAGAAAATGGTTATTATCACATAGATGGCCATTAGCTAGGCAGGCCTGAAACTTCCTGGGACTTTTAAGAGTAGGATTTCTTTCCTCCTCCTCCTGTCCCAGTTCTTAACAAAAGTAGAGAAAAAGTGTTCATTCTAGACAAAAATCTTTCCTAAGAGCTGCTCTGCTGGTTTAGTATGATGCTCACCTCCTCAGCTTCCTACTGCAACCCCCCAGCTGCATAGTACATTCTAAGACCAGGATAAGAAAGTGAACCAGGGACGAAGAGATCTCTTTGGTACTTCTTTCGTGTGCTCACTAATTCTTGATGCCAAGGATGGCATCGAATAAACAGCAATTCACTCTAAGACAGGGAGAAACCCAGGATTAGTAGGGTTTGAAGTTTATACAATTTGGGTTGGGTCCTTTTTTAAATTGAGATATAATTGGCATACAGGATTATATTAGTTTCAAGTGTACAATGTAGTGATTTGATATTTGTATACATTGCGAAATGATCACCACCATAAATCTAGTTAACATCTTGCCAAATATACTTAACAGAATTTTTTTATTCTGATGATGAGAACTTTTAAGATTTACTCTTAGCAACTTTCAAATGTGCAATACAGTATTAACTATAGTCACCATGCTGTATGTTACATCCCCAGAACTTTTTTTAAATTTTATTTTATTATGTTATGTTAATCACCATACATTACATCATTAGTTTTTGATGTAGTGTTCCATGACTCATTGTTTATGTATAACACCCCAGAACTTTTTTATTTTATAAATAGAAGTTTGTACCTTTCGATCACCTTCACCCATTTTGCCCACCCCTTACCCGCCCCCCCTCTGGCAATCATCAATCTGTTCTTTGTATCTATGAGCTTGAGTTTCGGTTTTTGTTTGTTTGTTTAGATTCTACATATGAGATCATGTGGTGTTTGTCTTTCTCTATCTGACTTATTTCACTTAGCCTAATGCCCTCAAGTTCCATCCATGTTGTCACAGATGTCAAGATTTCATTCTTTTTTATGGTCGAATAATATTCCTGTGTGTGTGTATGTGTGTGTGTGTGTACACATCCTCTTCTTTATCCATTCATCCATTGATGAACACTTACGTTGCTTCCGTATCTTGGCTATTGTAAATAATGTTGCAATGAACAAGAGGGTGCATATATCCTTTCAAGTTAGTGTTTTCATTTTCTTCAGATAAACACCCAAATGTGTGATTGCTAGATCACATGGTAGTTCTATTTTTAATTTTTTGAGGAACCTCCATTCTGTTTTCTGTATTGGCGACACCAATTTACATTGCGTTGGGTCATTTTTAAGAAAAACAATACAAAATTATGAATAGCAAATTGCTAGGACCCCTTCTGGGGTATGTACAGGACTTACACAAATGAAGGGCTCTACCGTTTATGTTCCATTAGTTATACTATAAGCTGCCTATCCAAGGGTATTAGGGATATTATTTCTTGGTGAGTCAGGATCTAAGTTTGGACATACTACATATTTTTCATGTACTAGTTGGCTTCAGAATATATATACGGCCGCCCATTATACAAAGGACTAAGAAGACCATACTTTCCTGGCAGTTGTAGATCTGCCACAATTTATGAAAACCTTCAATGGGAACAGAGAAGTCAACCGGCTCAGGCTGATGAAAGCCAATCAAAAATCAGCCACTAGAGTCAGATACGCAAAGAACAAAATTCCTAATGCAAACTATACCGACCTGTTAACAATCCTTAGAGACATTCAGACAACCAGAGGTCCCAATTTGGTCAAAGTCTTAGAAACTTTCCAATGAGAAAGAAAAGTTAGGATCTTGACATTTATATGTGGGCTCAGCGTTTCGATTCTAAATTGGGTTTGACTACAAATTTTTCTTTTTTCAAACTGTTCATAAGACTGTTGTTTACACTTCCTGTTGAGACAAACCTGTTATCAAACCTGTCACATTGTTCTTTCTTGGGAGCCGAAATAAATTCAGTTCCTACATCTCTTGCCCAGCTTTTTATTTTAACAATGGTAACATTCAATTTTATAGTTGCTTACCCCATTGCCTCCTCGTTGATAAGAAACCCTTCCTTGAAAAGGGTCCCACCAGGGGCACCTGGGTGGCTCAGTCAGTTAAGCATCTGCCTTGGGCTCAGATCATGATCTCAGGGTCCTGGGACTGAGCTGGTCGGGCTCCCTGCTCAGCGCGGAGTCTGCTTCTCCCTCTGCCCCTCCCCCCACTCATTCTCTCTCTTTCTCTCAAATAAATAAATAAAATCTTTAAAAAACAAAGAAAAGGGTACTACCAAAGTGCAATTTTCACACTATTAAAAACATAATTCCTATACCAATTGACAGTGATCCAGTGTCCAATATTTATTTAATTCATTAATCAGGAAGCCCGAAGGTCAACAAGTTGGTTCAAAGTGGATATGAGAAGGAGGGCTTTATAGAGTTTAGTGAAGAAAAAGGACTATTGAAATAACATTGCTACCATGGATACAAACCTGGTTAACGTCCTAAATGGAAAAAGACACAGGAGATTTGGGATCTTTTCGACCAGGCGGAAAAGAAAATCATCACACTTTGCCAGTTTTCTACAAGTTGACCTCTAACTTTACAGACTTATCAAATATCTGAGTACTAATCATCAGTACACTGGATGCCAAACAAGTTACATTCTGTTAAAGAGTCAGCTGAACCTTAGTCAAGCTTATAGGACAGTGCTCCCAGAACAGCATTTAAAGGCCATGAAATCAACTTGCTTCTTCCCAGATTTTATCTCATTTTTCTTAACATGACTCCAGGGTGGTGTGATTGCTGCTAGTTTCCAGTGATCGACAGTGAAATGACAAGATTTGCAGTTTGGTATTAGTATGCCCCTCAAGAATTTTGGTCTGGAATTCGAAGCCTTGTTGGTTGTCTTCTTTGGGTTTTAGGCTTGCAAAAGAATGTTTCTTCATGATTCATTTTTCTAACCTCTTGGTCCAAGAGTAGACTACCAAATTAGCCAAAGTGAGCGACTGGTGATGGAACGAGTTGGGAAAATCTTAGGCTGGAAAAATCTTGGGCTGTGCTATGTATGGGTTGAACTGTGTTCCCTCCAAAGTCATATGTTGAAGTCCTAACCTCCAGTACCTCAGGATGTGACCTTACCTGGAGGTGGAGTGTTTACGGAGGTAATTGAGTTAAAGTCATTAGGGTGGGCCCTCATCCAATATGACTACTGTCTTCATAAGAAGGGGAAATTCAGACACAGACACTCATAGAGGGAAGACATTGTGGAGAAACACAGGGAGCAGACAGCCACCTACCAGCCAAAGACAGTGGTCTTTGGACAGATCCTTCCCTCACGGCCCTCAGAGGGAAGAACCAACCCAGCCAACATCTTGATCTGAGACTTCCAGCCTCCAGAACTTTGAGACCTTGCATTTCTGTTGTTTAAGCACCAACTCCCCCAACCCCCAGGCTGTGGTCATTTGTTATGGCGGCCCTAGGCTGACTGTGGGAGTTTCCCTTCTGCAATCATGTGGAATGAGGATCTGATTTTGTTCAGGCTTGTGATCAGAACGCAACATCTCCCTGGGTGAGAGCTTTAGTACACAGCTATCAACAAGAGTCATGGGATTGCGCTTTCAACTTCTGAAGTCCTGCTTCACTCCATTTATAATGAAAAATGTTCCAGTTGGCACATTAGCCAGGCTATCCTCCATCAAGATAAGTCCTAACATTCTCAGTGCACGCTAAGCCCCCAGGAACCTCACTGAGAATGCCAGAGGCCTTTTTGAGGCCAGTGGATATGATGGGCTACTCTTGATTATGGCTGCACACACCAGTTCTCTGGGCCATCCTATGGCTCAAAGCCACAGAAAGATCTGAGGAGGGTCTAGTGTTAAGCGGGTTCAACCGGTGCTGATCGGCAATAATTAGGACCTTTCTGGCAACAGAATACTTGATGTAGGTGCAGATTTTTCATTGATCTTCTTGTACCTAGTGAAGGCAGTGGCTTGTTTAAAACTAGTGAGGTTTCCTCTAAACTCCACAAGTTGTAAAAAGGTCTAGAATTCCAAGACTCTACCTGCATGTTGTGGACAGGTGGCCCCACCATGGTGCCCTGGTAACCTTGTGTGTATCCACAGAGGGTACATAGACAAGGCTTGGACCCCTCTGGATCTAAGTCTTGGCAGGGATGCCTCTGATCCTTCTGGAACATGAGAGCATGGGAGGCTTGTGAGGAGCTGCTCTGAACCCATTTTACCACTCACCTCCCTGTCTCGCCCCTGGGAGATATCAGCCTGGGAGACTGTCATATGATAGGTTTTTTTTCATGGAAATATATTTGACATATAACTTTGTGTAAATTTAAGAAGTACACACGTACGCGATGTTCATTTGATACATTTATATATTGTAATATGTTTGCCACTGTCACAATAATTAGCACCTTTATCAAGTAACATAATTAGCATTGCTTTTTAGTGGCTGGAATAATTTAGTTCTACTTTCTGAGCAAGTTCGGTGATTATAATGCAATATTGTGAATATTCACTATGCTGTGTGTTAGATCCCTAGGATTTTTTTCCTACTCATCCCAAGTTTGTACCTTTAAACAACAAGTCTCCTATCCCTTCACTAGTATCCCTTCACTCCTTCCCTCCTCTAGTAACCGCCATTTTACTTTCTGTTTTTACGAGTTTGGTTTTTTTAGATTCCACATATAAGGGAGATCATACAGCATTTGTCTTTCTCTGGCTGACTTATCTCACTTAGCATAATGTGCTCCGAGTCCTTCCATGTTGTGGAAATAACCTAAGCACCCATCAATGAATGAATGGATAAAGATGTGGTACACACACACACACACACACACACAGAGGAATATTATTCAGCCGTGAGAAAGGATCTGCCTTATCATAAACTGGGTGCTGATAGGTATGAGGCTTTCTGCCTTGCCCCCTTAGGGCAGAGCTGCAGGCTATAAAACCACTTAGCTGCAGTCTAGAATATGCTCCTGAGCAACAGAGTGTCCTATCACTTGTGTTCCAGTCATTTGGCCTCCTTCGTTTCATTACTGCCCTGCTCACCGGCCATGGGGAGCTATCCTCTTCCTTTGGCTACCCTCTTCCTTTCATTGTCTTTGTGAGTAAAGAACTAAATCTGAAAAGGGCTTGTCATTTCTTGACCAACAGAATCTGTCGTCTGGCTTTGCTTTGTGCTTGACACGTAATCACATGCTATCTAGCCAGAGACAAAGGCTGGGGTCTTGGAGGAAGAGGGAACATGAAAAAGGTTTTTTGTTCTGTTTTGTTTAAAGATTTTATTTATTTATTTGAGATAGAAAGCACAAGCAGGGGGGAGGGGCAGAAGGAGAGAGACAAGCAGACTCCCCGCTGAGCGGGGAGCCTGATGCAGGGCTCGATCCCAGGACCCTGAGATCATGACCTGAGCCGAAGGCAGCTGTTCAACCAACTGAGCCACCCAGGCGCCCCGAACAAAAATTTTTTAAAGTGTGTGTGAGAAAATACTCACGCATGATGTGGTGAAAAATAGAACACAAGTTGCATATTGATATAGAAAAAATCAATGTAAAATTTATATAAGCATAGAAAAACGTGCAAGGAACTATGTTAAAATATTAACTGGTTGTCTGTGGATGGTGGGAATGTAGTGCTTATTATTTTATTATTTGTACTTCCAAAGAAAAAAAGGGTATGTATTATAGGTATAACCTGCTTCACCAAATTATGTAAAAAATCACATCTTTAAAAAACTTTTCAGTTCTTCTCTTTCCTCTCTCCTTATAAGCAGGCACTCCAGCATCTTCCCCCATAGGGGGAAGTGGAGGGAGGAAGGAGGCAATGGGAGGCCTGTGACAACTAACGGCCTCAACTCGAGTTACCCCACAGATGGCTTTTCTCTCACGGCGGTTTTACTGTGTGTGTGTGTGTGTGTGTGTGTGTGTGTGTGTGTGTGTACTTGTCTTCCCTCCACGTCTGCCTTTCTAAGCTTACAGAATCTTCGATTTCTGGTGTATGTTGACCAGCTCGTTGTTTCTATTTCATACTATTACAGCGTTCACTACGAGACATAAAATAGAGTTTTGTCCTGCTCGGTTTTCTATGCTGAGGTCTGAAAATGATATCAAACTTTTTGAATCTTGGTGGATTGATTCTGAACAGCAACAAAAGGCAGAATATGTTCATATTCACAGTGGCAAGACCCAGAAGACTTGGGTTCATCCCTGATCAATGGCCATACCCACCCCAACCTCTCCAAGGGAAGAGGAACCGAGTCAACATATCCCAGTCCAGAGCCAGCTCTTGCGTGAATCAGTATTCCATGCATAAACGTGTCTCTGCTTGGCCTCCAGGCAGTTGGCATGGCAGTTATGATGGTAGCCAGAGTTCTCTCATGGGGTGTCCAGGAAACTCTCATAAAATCCTGGAAAGAAGTGTATTTTCTCCCTTGGTTAGCACTGTTGGGGTGTTGTCACCCTCAGGGGCAGTGAAAGGGGAGAACTGAGTCCGGTAAATACAATCGCCTCTAATCAAAATAATCAAAACTTCATTTTCATCCCTTAAGTTTCACTTTGTTGACTCAGGGTTGAGGGGATACAATCTGACTTGCGCTTCCCTTTCTTACTCCTGGGAACTGTACCAAGAGGATATGCTTTTTCTCTGCTCTTCTGGTGCTTAGCCAGGTTGGAAAATAAGCAGAAAGCAGAAGACTTTATTTTTATTTATTTATTTATTTGAGAGAGAGAGTGAGAGGGAGGGAGAGAGCACGGGCAGGGGGAGCGGCAGAGGGAGAGGGAGAAGCGGGCTCTCCGCTGAGCAGGGAGCCTGATGATGATGATGATGATGATGATGATGATGACGATGATGCCGTACTCGATCCCAAGACCCTGGGATCATGACTTGAGCCAAAGGCAGATGCTTAACAGACTGAGCCACCCAGGTGCCCCGAGACCACTAGTTTAAATATTACTGTTATAATAACAAGAAAAGTTCCTTCATGCATTGTGTGTGAACACAGGAAAAGCTCCTCCCAAACACAGTCTTGAAGCAGGAGCCTTGGGCTTCTATCAGGGCTTGGGGTGGAAGGAATCTAAGACAGCAGGGGGCACAACAGGAGCCTGCGGCCCCTTCATCCTGGTACACTGCTCTTATTATGCTTAAGCTACTTTCCATATGTCAGCTTATTTCTATCTGACTACCAGTTTGTCTCCCCTGTCTATATCTTTGCAGTACACACAGCTCCTATTTTTTCAGCTTTATTGAGATATATTTGACATACGAACATCGTGTACATTTTAAAAAATTATTTTATTTTTTTTAAAGATTTTATTTATTTATTTGACAGAGAGAGAGAGACAATGAGAGAGGGAACATAAGCAGGGGGAGTGGGAGAGGGAGAAGCAGGCTTCCCGCGGAGCAGGGAGCCCAATGCGGGGCTCGATCCCAGGACCCTGGGATCATGACCTGAGCCAAAGGCAGACGCTTAACTGACCAAG
>NW_027813640.1:0-278 GCF_054177405.1 Leptonychotes weddellii | reverse complement strand
TGGTGAAGTTGGGGAGCATCATACACTCTCATTCATTGCTGGGGGAACAACCACTTTGGAAGACAGTTCTCACCAAACTAAGCATACTCTTACCATACGATCCAGCCATCATGATCTTTGGTATTTACCCAAAGGAGATAAAAACTTAGGTCCACACAAAAACTTGCATATGAATGTTTATAGCAGCTTTGTACATAACCGCCAAAACGTGGAAGCAACCAAGATGTCCTTCAGCAGGTGAATCGATCCATAAACTGTGGTCCATCCGGACAATGGGG
>NW_027813639.1:0-278 GCF_054177405.1 Leptonychotes weddellii | reverse complement strand
TGGATCGTGGATCACCACATCAAAAACTAATGATGTATTGTATGGTGACTAACATAACAATAAAATTAAAAAAATAATAAATAAATAAATAAATAAATAAATAAATAAATAAATAAATTGAGAGTAGCGAAATTTCTAAAATGCTGGAGCAGCAGATCCAGTCATATAATTTGAAAAAATTTCATCCAAACTTCACTCCTTTATTACTTTTCCCTGGTTCTCAGCCTGAGTTTCTCTCTTTCATGTTGAGTGGGGAGAACTAAGGTTTTTGAAAATTT
>NW_027813637.1:0-278 GCF_054177405.1 Leptonychotes weddellii | reverse complement strand
CCGCATCTTCTTTATCCATTCGTCCATCAATGGACCCTTAGGTTGTGTCCATAGCTTGGCTATTGTAAATAATTTTGCAGTAACCATAGGGCTGAATTTCTTTTTGAATCAGTGTTTTTGTTTTCTTTTCATAAATACCCTGTAGTGGAATTACTGGATCATATGGTATTTTTATTTTTAATTTTTTTTGAGGGATCTCTCTACTGTTTTCCACAGTGTCTGCACCAATTTACATTTCTACCAACAATGTACAAGGATTCTTTTTTCCACATCTTCAT
>NW_027813636.1:0-278 GCF_054177405.1 Leptonychotes weddellii | reverse complement strand
GGGTGTTATGCACAAACAATGAATCATGGAACACTAAATCTAAAACTAATGATGTAATGTATGGGGATTAACATAACAATAAAAAAATAATAACAAAAAATATTTATTGTTTAATTTCAGTTATAAGATAAATATGCTTTCAATATACACATACAACCTCAATTTAATGTATCTGCCTAGTGGTTTGATTGATAGAGCAATAGGGAGTAAATATTTTGTAAAAAATAATGTAATTCTGTTATCATTCTTTTGGTGTTCATATCCAGACACATTTAGCC
>NW_027813635.1:0-278 GCF_054177405.1 Leptonychotes weddellii | reverse complement strand
GATAATATGATCAAAAATTTAAAACTTAGGAATCATTCTAAAAAACTGACCTCTGTGTGGAATTGTTGAATCACTATATTGTAAACTTGAAACAAATAGTGTATGTTAAAAAAATTAAAAATAAAATAAAGTTAAAATTTTTTTTAATAAAATAAAAAATTGACCTCTACACTGAAAATTACCAAAAAAAAAAAAAAAAGATAAATTGAAGGATAGCCCATGCCCATGGATTGGAAAATGCAATACTGGAAAGATGTCAAACTTCTCCAACTTGATTT
>NW_027813634.1:0-278 GCF_054177405.1 Leptonychotes weddellii | reverse complement strand
ATACAATGCATCATTAGTTTTTGATGTAGTGATCCATGATTCATTGTTTTCGTATAACACCCAGTGCTCCAAGCAGTACGTGCCCTCCTTAATACCCGTCACTGGGCTAACCCATCCCCCCAGCCCCCTCCCCTCTAAAACCCTCAGTTTGTTTCTCAGAGTCCGTAGTCTCTCATGGTTCATCTCTCCCTCCGATTTCGCCCCCTTCATTTTTCCCTTCCTTCTCCTAATGTTGCGTCTATAGCTCAAGCTCTGTCATAGGAATAGTTCCTGGGAGT
>NW_027813633.1:0-278 GCF_054177405.1 Leptonychotes weddellii | reverse complement strand
TGATAGCAGAGAAATTACTGCCTCTGCTCTCTTCTGGGATTTTTATGGTTTCAGATCTTACATTTAGGTCTTTAATCTGTTGTGAGTTTATCTTTGCATGTGGTGTAAGAAAGTGGTCCAGTTTCATTCTTTTGCATGTGGCTGTTCTCTTTACCCAACACCATTTGTTGAGGAGACTTTTTCCTATTGAATATCCTTGCCTCCTTTGTTGTAGATTAACTGACCGTATAATCGTGGGTTTATTTCTGGGCTCTCTATTCTGTGTGTCTGTTTTAGTG
>NW_027813632.1:0-278 GCF_054177405.1 Leptonychotes weddellii | reverse complement strand
GAGTTATCAGCAGCCATGTGCCCACAAGATGTAACCATCATAAATCAGCCCATCCAACTGGGCTTCTACTTTGGTGTCTTTTTTTTTTTTTTAAGATTTTATTTATTTATTTATTTGAGAGAAAGAGAGAGAGACAGAGAAATAGCATGAGAGGGGAGAGGGTCAGAGGGAGAAGCAGGCTCCCCGCTGAGCCGGGAGCGCGATGTGGGACTCGATCCCAGGACTCCAGGATCATGACCTGAGCCGAAGGCAGTTGCTTAACCAACTGAGCTACCCAG
>NW_027813631.1:0-278 GCF_054177405.1 Leptonychotes weddellii | reverse complement strand
GGGAGCTGCTGACAGGAGGCCGCTCCCAGCCCTCCCCCCATCCTGGACTGTGTCCGCCCAGGGGACAGGAGTAGAACAGGCCCTTGGGCGTCCTTTTCCCCTGCAAAACCCTGCAGCTCCACCAGCTGCCCCGACAGCACCCTGGGTGGGCCCCTCCTTGCTCCCCGCTCACACCCGCCTCTCCCCTGGGCCCTCCCGCTCCTGGGCGACAGGCAGGGTACTGTCCATGGCACTCGGGGAGCAAGGGCCACTGCCTGGCTGTCAACCCCACTTTGCTG
>NW_027813630.1:0-2747 GCF_054177405.1 Leptonychotes weddellii | reverse complement strand
CCTGGGTGGCTCAGTTGGTTAAGCGACTGCCTTCGGCTCAGGTCATGATCCTGGAGTCCCGGGATCGAGTCCCGCATCGGGCTCCCTGCTCGGCAGGGAGTCTGCTTCTCCCTCTGACCCTCCTCCCTCTCATGCTCTCTGTATCTCATTCTCTCTGTCTCAAATAAATAAATAAAATCTTTAAAAAAAAAAAAAGAAATGAGAAGTTCCTGGGCACCTGGGTGGCTCAGTTGGTTGGGCGACTGCCTTCGGCTCAGGTCATGATCCCGGAGTCCTGGGATCGAGTCCCGCATCAGGCTCCCGGCTCGGCAGGGAGCCTGCTTCTCCCTCTGACCCTATCCCCTCTCATGCTGTTTCTCTCTCTCTCTCAAATAAATAAATAAATAAAATCTTTAAAAAAAAAAAAAAGAAATGCGAAGTTCCTTTGTGTAGTCAGCGTGCTTTTTGTCCACCACAGGGAGAAACGTGTTTCACCAGGGAAGGTGGAAGTGAAGATTCTGCTTCGAAGCTCGCTTCTGTCCCCTTCTTTCACGTGGCAGGCACCAAGCAAGCATCTGGTAGAGCCCCTTCAAAACCCGTACAGTGTTCCCAGAGAGACGGGGACGTGGCGTGTTAGGGCATGCGTAGTGTCCATATCTTAAGAGCTGCCTCATCTGATGACCAGTACCAATTAGTGAATTTCGCAAAGGCAGTAGACGTGGAGTGAAGGAATTTGCCCAAGGATTGCCCTCGATTTGCTGCATTGAAATGAAATTTCAAGGACTGCTGTGGCCTGGGACTCTGTCTGTTACCATCTTTCTTCTCCCCCCTTCCTTCTCCTCTGTGTCTTAATTGGTTTTCCTTGCAACTTACATCTTTCATCCCCACTCCACCCCCAAACTATTGTCCAGTGTTTCTCAATCTGGGCACGCGGGAGGAATACCTGGGGAGATTTAAAAGTACAGATGCCTAGGACCTACCCCAGACCAATTAAATTGGAATGTTGGGCCACAGGGCTGAAGCATATTTTAGAAAAAGCTCCCCACACCCAATTCTCATGCAGTCAGGTTTGGAAACGGTTGGTCAGGAAGGCATTACTGAGAGTTTCCATGTTTTGGTCGTAACCGCTAAACATCATGGAGTCCTTGCATGTGTGTTTGGTCCATTTTGTGGACTTTGGATTTGATTTGGGTCTTCTCTCTGGGTGCTTGATTTTATATTCAGAGTTGAATATTGACGAACATATAATGGATTGCCCACTGGATGAGGCTCTTAGTCATAAGTAGTTATTCTCGAATCTCCAAGAAGCTTGCTGTTTACGATAGAAAATAATGATTAAAAGATACCAAAATGACAGTGTAGAGCTTAAAGAAAATACAACTTTTCTTACAGGTTCTGGACTGAATGAATATAGGGAGTGGTGTATTCAGTAGTTAAGCAATCATGGGTTTTATTTTTCTGTATTTTTTTTAATCTGGGGTTTGGTTGTTTTTGTTTTTGGGAGGTTTTATTTTGTTTTTTGTTCTTGTTGTTGTTGCTGTTTTTTAAGGAGGGAGGTTTGACCCCATAATGTGGAGTGTCAGTGACCATGTGGTTGTAAATCTCCAGAAAAAATCATTCCAGACAACCTATTCTGGATCTTGCACCAATTGATTGGGAGGGTTGGGAACTTTTTCATAATTAGAGGACACTGACATTGTCATCAGACTGCCTGTGAGCCACTTATCTGCTGGGGGGAAACAAACAAAGCTGTCTGTCCTGGTCTGACCTGGAATTGGTCAGCGCTACTAAGCTCTCTGCACAGCGGCCTGACCCCTTCCCCTCCACAGCCTTGCACATGCTCATTTGAATGGAAGGTAGAGGGCCTTCCAGGAGCGCATCTGTCCTTGTCTCCCTGTTGTTGTCACCTCTTAGGATGGATCACGTTGTGCACGTTGAGAAGCAGAGTGGGGAGGGAAGGGCTAGAGGTCCCCGTGCTTCTGAGGTTTCTGAAATCATGGGCTTTGGCTGATTTCTCTGTTGAAGGATAAACTGGCCAGAATTTAGGAATGCCATGAATAGGTTTATCCGTGGGGAGGTTGAAGTTTTGTGTCTGTTTTCTTTATTCTCCCCAGTTTGTGTGTGTGTAACACATTTGTAGAAACAGTTGAGACCTCCATGATCATTTTCTTCAGAATACCTGATAAATTTTCCAGTGTGCAAATCACATGTGGTCAAACACATAGTTAAAAAAAAAAGAGAAGCCACTCGGCTGTCTCGGACAGAGCTTTGAGAGAGGAATTGCCACAGGCCCAGGGTCTCACTCTGGGTTTCACAGGTTTGGAAACTCAGTTGTATTAGTTCACCTTGGAAGTTCTCAATCAAAGATTGGGGTTTCCATGAATCAGAGTTGTAAAATCCTGATAAATAAGATTGACAGTTCATTAACTGATGACGAGAAGCATGCTGTTGTAAGAAGGCTCCTGGGGGCTCATGTGCTCGGGAAGCCACAACATTGCTGGGTGAGCAGCTATGTCTTCTGTGGCCTTATTTCCCTCTGCTGATGAAGCTTGATGAATTGGCCTTCACCGTTCTGGGGATATTTCTGTGTATAGAATCAATACCTTCTCCCTAGGGTAGCAGTGGAGACTCATTTTTCACAAAAACCCAATCTGCAGTTTATTAAACCATTGTCTCAGCCCCAAATCCTTCCAGACTCCACTCTGTGAAGCCCAAGCTTGTCAGCCCATTTCTGTTCTTGTCAGCAGCTCATGGCGGGGGGGGGGGGG
>NW_027813629.1:0-278 GCF_054177405.1 Leptonychotes weddellii | reverse complement strand
CCCTGCCTTGCTAAAATCCCCTCAGAGATAGAGTGGACCTCAGACTCGTTCCGGGGAAGAACTGGAGAAATCCTAAAGGCAGGGCTGGTGGTCTTGGGAGGGTGGGGCTTGTTCAGTAGGAAGAATAATCCATGTGTTTGCCTTCCCTTCTGGCAACGGAGGGATTATTGAGTGTGTGTGTGTGTGTGTGTGTGTGTGTGTTGGGGGACCCAGGGTACGGGGTAGGGGATGCTGCTTGCTTCTCCAAGAAAAAGGAGGCGGGTTTGTTAGCACTTTTG
>NW_027813628.1:0-278 GCF_054177405.1 Leptonychotes weddellii | reverse complement strand
TTACAAAGCACAATAATATATATTTATTTTTTAAACATTCATTATACTATTGTGGAATATCTAAATGTATGAGGTATTCTTTTATACCCTGGGTGTACAGTGATAAATAAAACAGGGAAAACAATCAAAAGCCTTGTCTTCTTGGGCGCCTGGGTGGCTCAGATGGTTAAGCGTCTGCCTTCGGCTCAGGTCATGATCCCAGGATCCTGGGATCGAGTCCCACATCGGGCTCCCGGCTCGGCGGGGAGCCTGCTTCTCCCTCTGACCCTCTCCCCTCT
>NW_027813627.1:0-278 GCF_054177405.1 Leptonychotes weddellii | reverse complement strand
TGCGAGTTTTACTATTACATGCCGAGGCATTGGCCTGTTTTCCTTGATCTTGGGAGGGGTCCTCTCTGCCTCTAGGACACGAATGTTTGTTTCATTCCCCAGATTAGGGAAGTTCTCAGCTATGATTTGCTCAAATATATCTTCTAGTCCTCTCTCTCTCTCCACCCCCTCAGGGATCCCAATAATTCTGACACTGGAACGTTTCATTTTGTCACGTATTTCTCTGATTCTATTTTCATGGATTCTCAGTTGTTTTTCCCTGGCCTCCTCTTTTTCCT
>NW_027813626.1:0-278 GCF_054177405.1 Leptonychotes weddellii | reverse complement strand
TATATGTGATAGCAAAAACTGGAAACTCAGACATCCTTCAACAAGGGAATGGATATAAAATGTAATACATCTATTAAATGGAATATTATTCACAATAAAAAAGAATGAATTACTGACATATACAATAAAATGGATAATAATAAAATGGATAAAATAGGCCAGGGGTTGCTAGGAGTCTTGGTTGGAGTGGGGAGAGGGTATATAAGGCAGGGATGGTATTGGGGGCATTTTTGTTGGGTTAATGGAACTGTTCTGTATTCTCATTACAGTGGTGACTA
>NW_027813625.1:0-278 GCF_054177405.1 Leptonychotes weddellii | reverse complement strand
TTATTTAGTGTTTATGTGTTTGTCCATCTGTTGTCTAATCACTGGATCATAGCAGAGCATCCATGCAGCTAAAAGACCTATTTCTACTCCCAAAACTATTTTCACAAAACAATGGATCCATTTTCAGATGCTGTATTTAATAATGGAAAGGCACTGTGAGGTAAGTTACGTAAAAAAGCAAATTCCACCCCTTGTTCTTCTATCACTTTCTCTTACACACACACACACACACACACACACACACACACACACACACAGAAGGCCCATGCTGCTTTAGC
>NW_027813624.1:0-278 GCF_054177405.1 Leptonychotes weddellii | reverse complement strand
TTTGATGGGGTCTTTGCCTCGTTTGGGGATTAAGGTAATGCTGGCCTCATAGAATGAGTTTGGAAGTTTTCCTTCTGTTTCTATTTTTTGAAACAGCTTCAGGAGAATAGGTATTATTTCTTCTTTGAATGTTTGGTAGAAATCCCCAGGGATTTCAGGCCCTGGATTCTTGTTTTTTGGGAGGTTTTTGATCATTGCTTCAATCTCATTACTAGTTACTGGCCTATTCAGGTTGTCATATTTCTTCTTGTTTCAGTCTTGGCAGGTTTCCAGGAAGG
>NW_027813623.1:0-278 GCF_054177405.1 Leptonychotes weddellii | reverse complement strand
CATATGGTATTTGTCTTTCTTTGTCTTATTTTTACTTAGCATAATGCTCTCAAGGTCCATCCATTCATGTTGTCACAAAATGGCAAGATTTAATTCTTTCTTATGGCTGAATAATATTCTAATACACACACACACACCATATCTTCTGTATCCATTCATTATTGTCTTTTTAAAAAATTTTTTATTATTATGTTAATCACCATACATCATTAGTTTTTGATGTAGTGGTCCATGATTCATTGTTTGTGCATAACACCCAGTGCTCCATGCAGAACGTG
>NW_027813622.1:0-278 GCF_054177405.1 Leptonychotes weddellii | reverse complement strand
TGAAGTAAAAGCGGTAAATAAAATTGAAAAATCCTTATATTATTATGAACAAAAATATGTAAATGTTTACTTAATCCCTCTGTTTTCAGTATCATACCTCATTTTATCATCAAAATTCTCAATTTTCATCTATGCCTGTTGTTTCTCAGTCTAAAGACCGTTTTATACTCTTCTGGGCCACTTATTTTTTTTATTTTTTTATTCTTATGTTAATCCCCATACATTACATCATTAGTTTTAGATGTAGTGTTCCATGATTCATTGTTTGTGCATAACAC
>NW_027813621.1:0-278 GCF_054177405.1 Leptonychotes weddellii | reverse complement strand
TAAACCCAGGTCTGATTCCAAAGCCATGAATCTCAGCTCTACTCTTCTTTCCTGATTTACATTTATATTCATGCTTTATATCTTATGTTTATTCTAAAAATAAAATTTCATAAATCTTTGAGGCTCCTTGACTGTAGTCTTTGATTTTTTTTTTGGCTTGCACTCAAGAATGAAACCACTTTGAAATGTTTTAAAATAACGTTTTATTCTTTGTAATTGGAAAAGTAGCTGTAAAATGCATTTGTCTTTTTATGATTTATTTTCATAGTTTTAAAGTT
>NW_027813620.1:0-278 GCF_054177405.1 Leptonychotes weddellii | reverse complement strand
TTGGCCCACTCCTGTGTGTACAAAGCTCTGCTCTGAGCTGAGAGGGAGACAAGCCTTTGCAAGAATGGTTTTCAAACCGCTTTCTCCAGACTGCCTTCCCCCACACTCCCTTTCCTCCACCATACCCAGGTCCTTAGGACACCAAGGTGTGGTTGAAATGGGGCCTCCCACAAATGGCCCACCTCCTTCCCTGCTCAAGTCCAGGGTGGAACTCAGATTCCTGACTGGGACTGGGGTCACCTCCCCTCAGCCTGCCTCCTGCTTGTCAAAGGCCAGAG
>NW_027813619.1:0-2747 GCF_054177405.1 Leptonychotes weddellii | reverse complement strand
AAACCAAGCACTGAGGAAGCTCTCAGAGACATCCCTTCACTGATCCGATAAAGGTGGTGGCAAATCTCGAATCTCAACTACATTCCTGTCCCAAATAGCCTGCAAAAATGCTCTCTGCTTTCTTCCAGGAGGCAACAAATACCCTTCCTTAAAGGGGAGCCTGCCCTACACTCTCAATGCCCCATGACCCTCCCCCGTGGTGAGCTCTGATGAAGAGGGGACGGTCCTCTTGGATTCCTCTCAATGGTTCTGTCATTAAGAAGAGATGTCCTCGGCCTAGCCCCGTCCCCACTCCATCCTGTGCACTGCCACCATACCCCAGGTTAGGAGAGCTACAACAATTTTTAAAAAGATTTCATATATTTATTGGAGAGAGAGAGAGTGAGGCAGAAAGCAAGAGTGAGAGAGACAGAAAGAGAAGAGCTGGGGAAGGGACAGGGAGAAGCAGACTCCACTGCTGAGCAGGAAGCCCCCCCGCCCTGCCCATGGGGCTTGATCCCTGGAGCCTGGGATCATGACCTGAGCTGAAGGCAGACTCTCAATGAACTGAGCCACCCAGGTGTGCTGAGCTACAAGATTTTGTTTGCATTCTTCCTCTCACTGCTTTGACCTCCTCAGTGAAATCTTATTGATGTCAGAATTCCAACTTCTTAACACAGACTAAGGAAAATGAAACACTCAACACACAGTCAAGACATATTATGTGTAAAGACTTTTGAAACCATAAATTCAGAAGAATATTATTGGTATCACTGCCTCAGAGGCAAGGTTCTCCTACCCTGGCCCTTCCTGACCTTAGGGCAGAACTAGTTGCAGTAAGAATGGACATCTCCAACACTTATCCAAATATCACTGAACCCTCTAAGCCCACACTTACTTACTTGGAGGACATCCACGGTGAGGGCAGCTCCAAGGTCAAAGCTAGGAGTCTGAGGCAGAGCCTCATGGTCACATCCTCTTCCTCTCGGAATTGGAGCTTCCCTGCAGTACAAACCAACCCCGATCCATCCTGTGGGGCTCCTCGGCAGGTGCACAGGTTCACTGTGGACGAAGTTACTCTCCTAGTCCTCCTTGCTCAGCTCCGGCTGCTCCTTGCAGAGTTGGATGCTGCTGTATGCATTCCTCAGTTTCCCCTGATTTTTCTGAACTCAACTTGTCTTTATTCTTACCTCCTTTGGCAACCACCTTTTCCACCATTGCCTTGCCCTTCTTTGGGTTATTTTCATCCTCCAAACCTGCTGATTTTGAGTCTCCCATCTGCTTCCTCCGTTTTCTGTTTTCATTGTGGGCTGAGCTCAGGTTCCTGCAGGAGACACACAGTGAAGGGTCTCAGCTACAGTCCCTAGGGCTGCTTAACAGGCACCTCGGTCCCTCGTGCACTCACAGAAACTAAGCAGGAAGGGACTGTGGAGAATTTGAATAACAACCTTATTTTACACATGAGGAAGCTGAACCCAGAGAGATTAAGAGATTTTCCCAAACTCCTTCATCAGTTGATGGCAGCAGAGCCCCCACACAGGCCTTGGCTGCAAGCTTCCCTGTCGAGGCTCCTAATATAACCTCCGGGAACCCACATCTGAATGTCAGGGGACATTGGCCAATCAGTATTCCCACTGTTATAACAACAGTGTCCACAAGGACTTTTCCTGGGAAAATTCTTTTGTCACAATTCTACAGTCCTATGGATACTCAGTTGGTTTACATTCCTGGTTGAACTACAGTACACTCTCAAGATGGGAGAGCAGACAGACCCCGGGGTGGCAACTGTACCGGGCTTAGGGCTATCTATTCTTACGTTTCATAGATTATGGGTCATAGCTAGGGTGGTCTCCAACTGAGGTTGTTTCCAATCATCGAAGGGACTCATCCTACTGGTCAGTAGGGGGAGTTTTTGGCCCTCACAAAGTTCTTCCTGGAACTGTCAAGGCCATCTTCCCCCACTGGGGGATGGAAACCACAATGTAAATCTATAATAAGGAAGCCATAGCTTATTGTAGGACACGGGCTGGAAAGGAGAGCACATGCTCTGCACCTGCTGGTCCGGATCTGACAGTCCCAGAAGGTGGGAAACCACGAAAGCACTGTGAACCACCATCCTTGTCTCCAGCTCATATCTAGCTGCCTACTCTACCAATTTAACACCTGGGACAACGCATGCAGGAACAATTCCTTTTGACCCATTTTGAAATGAGAAATGGAGCCACAGGAAATTCAAGATACTTAGTCCAAGTCACAGTTTCCCACTCAGGTTTGCAGCTACAGCTTGGGAGACCAGAGCGCTCTCTTTTCTTGTTCTCTGTTTTAGGGATTTCCAGGGACAAAGAACAATCCCAGCCTCTGATGCCCTGAACTGCTCTGACACTCCCAGCCTGGCTGTTTTGTTCCCATGTTTGAAATAAATAATCTTATGTGCAGAATATCAACCTCAGACAAGATTGCTTTGAGACCTTGATGAAATGAGACAAAACAAGGCTACTCACAATACTGTTCAGGCCAGACAAAAACAAGGTCACAGTGCAACCTACATCCGAACTTCAACCTCCCTCCCTAAGGAAACGACTATGACTTCTTTACCACAATCATAGATTTGCCAGTGTTGATAGTGTTCAATAAGAACAAACTCTGCCTCTTTCCATCCTCCCCCACTTCACCCAACTAAAGCCCATATCCTATAAGAGATCCTCTCACTGGGACCTTGGGGTGTGTTCATTCTGGCTGTGAGGAATAAAAAAGCCAATCTGTTTTTT
>NW_027813618.1:0-278 GCF_054177405.1 Leptonychotes weddellii | reverse complement strand
CTTTGTCTGGTTTTGGAATCAAGGTAATACTGGCCTCGTGGAATGAGTTTGGAAGTTTTCCTTCCATTTCATTTTTTGGAACAGTTTGAGAAAAACAGGTATTAACTCTTCTTTAAATGTTTGGTAATATACATCTGGGAAGCCATCTGACCCTGAACTTTTGTCTGTTGGGAGATTTTTTTTTTTATTAACATATAACATATTATTTGTTTCAGGGGTATATGTCTATGATTCATCAGTCTTACACAATTTATAGCACTCACCATAGCACATACCCT
>NW_027813617.1:0-278 GCF_054177405.1 Leptonychotes weddellii | reverse complement strand
CTATTTCCCAGTGAGAAACCTCTCCTCCAGTCTTACTGTTTTATAAAGTTTCCTGGGTTTATTTCATCACACACAACACACATGCACACACACACACACACACTTTTTACTCCTATTCCCCCACTCTTAATAAACATGCTTATTACACCCTGCTTTTTTTGAAAGACAAATTTTCATCTTTCAGTATCTAGATCAAGCCTCACCTTAACATAAAGCTTTCCCCAATCACATAATTCCTCTCACTTCTCCATTCCATTCCCCACACCATATTAGCATAT
>NW_027813616.1:0-278 GCF_054177405.1 Leptonychotes weddellii | reverse complement strand
TCAGCTATGTCTCCTGCTCTTAAAAGTAATGGCCTTAAAAAAAAAAAAATAATGGCCTTATGAAGAAGTCCTGTAGTGTCCTGCAGGGCAGTGTCCCCTGTTTACCAGAATCTGGCACTTCAGAGGTGGCTCCTATGTATGTGTGTGTGCCCTGCTGTTGTGTCTTGGCCACTTTTTCCTTCAGTTATCTGCAGTGGTTTTCTTTGCCTGTTGTGGGCAATGTTTGGTCCCTGTGGTGTTAGTGGGCCAGTCTAGGGTGTCCTTGGGCCTCAGTTTAG
>NW_027813615.1:0-278 GCF_054177405.1 Leptonychotes weddellii | reverse complement strand
CGCCTGGGTGGCTCAGTCGTTAAGCGTCTGCCTTCGGCTCAGGTCATGATCCCAGGGTCCTGGGATCGAGTCCCACATCGGGCTCCCTGCTCGACAGGAAGTCTGCTTCTCCCTCTCCCACTCCCCCTGCTTGTGTTCCTGCTCTCGCTGTCTCTCTCTCTCTGTCAAATAAATAAATAAAATCTTAAAAAAAAAAAAAGTTTATTTTTTAAATGGAAATTCTAAATATTTATAAAAATTCAAGAAAAGAAAAATATTGAGTAAATTTAGAAATATAT
>NW_027813614.1:0-278 GCF_054177405.1 Leptonychotes weddellii | reverse complement strand
TGGGGAGAATTCCCTCCTCGCACACCGGTTGTGAGGGGTCCTGTTTGCTTCCTGTACTATGACAGCAGGTTGAGTTCAGCCCCCAGTAAGTGGAGCTCACTCCCAGCACATACACCCCACGGAGCCAGGCAGCCCCCTTTCCACCTGGCTCCTGGGTCAGGTCCTCAAGGAGAGCCTGGGCCTGTGTGTGTGTGTGTGTTGGGGGGGTGGCCGGGCCCTCCTGGCACCGTGTGTGCGCATGCGTGCGTGTTGGGTGGCTGGCCGGGCCCTCCTGGCAC
>NW_027813613.1:0-278 GCF_054177405.1 Leptonychotes weddellii | reverse complement strand
GCCTGGGTGGCTCAGTCGTTAAGCATCTGCCTTCGGCTCAGGTCATGATCACAGGGTCCTGGGATCAAGCCCCGCATCAGGCTCCCTGCTCCGCGGGGAGTCTGCTTCTCCCTCTCCCACTCCCCCTGCTTGTGTTCCCTCTCTCGCTGTGTCTCTCTCTGTCAAATAAATAAATAAAATCTTAAAAAAAAAAAAAAAATTCCCAGTAAGAAACAAATGTCTCATTTACAATCTAATCGATCATAGTAATAAGCTTAAAAAGATACCAAATATAGAAT
>NW_027813612.1:0-278 GCF_054177405.1 Leptonychotes weddellii | reverse complement strand
TGTTCTGATTTTGGGAATACCGTTATGAAAGTCTCTATCAAATTGAAATTTGGAGAATATCTGTTCTTCTGTATTTCATATAATAGTATTTGATTATAATGGAGACCACTGTCAAAAGAGATGTGTTATAGTGATTTAGAATGCATTGTGTGGTATGTAAAATAATTCTTGGAATATTTTTCCCACACAGAAATTTCTCTCTTTAGTAAGCCATATAACAGGATATTATTTCTTTGCTGTTTGTCTGTTATTTAGTATATCCATGTGATTACTTTTTG
>NW_027813611.1:0-278 GCF_054177405.1 Leptonychotes weddellii | reverse complement strand
GCACAAACAATGAATCATGGAACACTACATCTAAAACTAATGATGTAATGTATGGGGATAATATAAGAATAAAAAAATTAAAAAAAAATCAAGCTTGCACACAGTAGCAGGGAAAAAAAAACAAACAAACTCATTTCTTACAGGAGAAGAGGAGATGTGTCTGGGATCCGTTCCTGAAGGCAGAGTGACCGTGGAAGGCAGGCGCTCCGGCGTGGGAGCCGGTACCTGGGGGAGCGTGGAGCCTGGCTCAGCGCCGCCGTGAAGCCATGTGAGAGAGG
>NW_027813610.1:0-278 GCF_054177405.1 Leptonychotes weddellii | reverse complement strand
GTGCCTGCAGGCTCGTGGAGCCTCGCTGCTGGGACCCGGGCTGGCCCTAACTTCATGTCAGTCGGTGCGGAGGGCCCCGCAGCCCCGCCTGGGGCCCACTTGTGGCCTCATCACTGCGGCAGCCGGGCAAGCCCTTTCTGACGCAGGCAGATTTTCCTGCCGGCACCGCTTTTTGGGGAAATGAGCTGGGTCTCATCTTCGTGCTGGTGTCGAAGGGTCTGCCCAGCGCTCTCCCACAGGAGCACCCCCCTCTGAGCCCAGGACCAGGAGGCACCAGC
>NW_027813609.1:0-278 GCF_054177405.1 Leptonychotes weddellii | reverse complement strand
TTTTTTCTTTCTGATTTCAATCTGCCTGTTACAGTTGAACTCTCAAAAATCCACATGGTTGATACATGAAACACAGAGTTCATTAATGGGATTACAGAAAAAATATCTCAGTTGTCACTAAAAAGTCAAATGAAGTTTTCTAGATCACAAATTGTTTCCATATTTTTTTTATATCTTATTTATTTATTTGAGAGAGAGAGAATGAGAGAGAGAGAGCACATGAGGCGGGGGAGGGTCAGAGGGAGAAGCAGACTCCCCGCCGAGCAGGGAGCCCGATG
>NW_027813608.1:0-2747 GCF_054177405.1 Leptonychotes weddellii | reverse complement strand
TCTATTTTCAACTTTTTGAGGAACCTCCATACTGTCTTCCAGAGTGGCTGCACCAGCTTGCATTCCCACCAACAGTGTAAGAGTGTTCCCCTTTCTCCACATCCCCGCCAACATCTGTCGTTTCCTGACTTGTTAATTTTGCCATTCTGACTGGTGTGAGGTGATATCTCACTGAGGTTTTGATTTGGATTTCCCTGATGCCGAACGATGTTGAGCACTTTTTCATGTGTCTGTTGGCCGTTTGGATGTCTTCTTTGGAAAAATGTCTGTTCGTGTCTTCTGCCCATTTCTTGATTGGATCATTTGTTCTTTGGGTGTTGGGTTTAAGAAGTTCTTCATAGATTTTGGATACTAGCTCTTTATCTGATATGTCATTTGCAAATATCTTCTCCCATTCTGTCGGTTGTCTTTTGGTTTTGTTGACTGTTTCTTTTGCTGTGCAAAAGCTTTTTATCTTGATGAAGTCCCAATAGTTCATTTTTGCCCTTGCTTGCCTTGCCTTTGGCGATGTTTCTAGGTGCAGCTCCAAGATTTTAAAGAACATTTATCGAGAATATGTGAAAAGATGAAACTGTTTCATTAAAACTGTTGTAGTGGCATCTCTAGTATGTCATGTGGCCTGACCACAGTGTTCCCAGTGACTCCTTCGACTTTCTGGAATGTGTAAATTATGTTAGGTTGGTGAGAGTGGATCGTGAACCCATCTTAGTTCATTGCAGTGCTGGAATAGGTCCAACTGGTGTGCTGGTCACTGTGGAAACAGCCATGTGCCTAACTGAGAGAAACCTGCCCATTTACCCCTGGATGTTGTCTGGAAAATCTGAGACCAGTGTGCCATGATGGTGCAGGCATCAAACCAGTACAAGTTGGTATGTGAAGAGAATCTTTGTGTTTATGAAAAAGGCTTAGTCCAAATGCTGGATCTCAGTTAAGACAACTGTGAAAACATTCATTCCTCTTTTCCAAGGATATCCTCCTTAAGGACAGACCTTCACTCTGGAACAGCAAGAGGACTTTGTAGGCCGTGGGAAAGGAATGAGCACATTTGAACCCAGATACTTGAAATGTCTATAGAAGAGGTATCGTGTACATAGGAGCTGTGTAGATAATCATGAAGTTACACCATCATTTAGGCCCCTTTTCCCTCAGATAGAAATAAGTAAAAGGGGATCTCCGTTTGGGGCCTGTCCTAATGCCTTCCTCCCTAGGTGTCACCATGTTCCTGTAAACCATCCTTGGGCAATTGAGAGGGGATGCCAGCAGTGCTGTTGACCTCCCAGAAACAAGATGGAATGGCTATTTAGAGTTGCTTGGATGTTTTGTGCATATATGTGTGGAGGACTCTTAAGAACCGAGCTTCCTGTGCTTCTAGGTGGAGGTGGAACAGTTACCATTCACCCGCCCAATGCTAAGGAAACCCAGGGAATGTACTAAATGACAGGGTGGTGGGATTTCAGGCCAATGGATGAGTCATACCTTTTCTGTCCTCCCTTCCTCTGTCCTATCTCCCTACCATTTCCGATAATCATGTTTCTGAGAATTGTGTCTAAAATGCCCTGCTCTCTCCTTGCATTAATGACACTCTTCAAGTTCTCACATAGTGTCTACACTAGAATAGTAATGTAGATTCCAGTGAGTTTTAAGTTGAGACACTCAGAATGAGGAATCTTGGTGTCATCTTGTCATCCCATTTTAGGAGTAGGTGCTTCTTGCCTCTGCTCACCTCTTGTTGCATATGCAGAACCCAAGCCTGGAATTATCAACTACTGAATCTACGACATCCATTGCTTCTACTTTAAGCTATTACACTTGAAATGTTACAATTTTATTGACAGAAGATGGGGTATCACCTAAATGTTCAGAATCTTTGTCTTGAGGGAAGACCTAGTCATGGAATCATGAGAAATCCAAGTTCTGAGGATTGTCCATGGGTATGTGCCCATAAGTGTTTCTCAAGATTTCTAATTTGATTGAAATTGTGGTTGATTTTATATAAAGAATGAGTTTTTATATAGAAGAACAAATGTGTGCATTTGCCTTCAATTATGGTGGTTTCCATTTTCATTTCAAAGGAGAGGATCAGACTATCTGAATATAAACACAACTTGATGTTAATTTTATTCTAAGTATACCTTGATCTGATTATCCTAAATAATTCTGCCTTTTTCATACTGTACTAAAATAAAAAAAAATTGTGATAGGACTGTAGCAATTTTTTTAAGGTAAATAAATTACATAAAAATTAAAAAACATGCTGTAGTGGCAAAATTATTGACATTAACAATGATTTTGTATTCTCAACCCTTTCTTGGTATTTAAATAGGATTAAGTAAAAGATTAACAAGTATCAGTAATAGTCTTTTTGAAGATTTTCCACAGTATTTTTTTAAATTTTTTGTTATGTTAATCACCATACATTACATCATTAGTTTTTGATGTAGTGTTCCATGATCCATTGTTTGTGCATAACACCCAGTGCTCCATGCAGAACGTGCCCTCTTTAATACCCATCACCAGGCTAACCCATCCTCCCACCCGCCTCCCCTCTAGAACCCTCAGTTTGTTTTTCAGAGTCCATCATCTCTCATGGTTCGTCTCCCCCTCCGATTTCCCTCCCTTCATTCTTCCCCTCCTGCTATCTTCTTTTTTTTTTTTCTTAACATATATTGCATTATTTGTTTCAGAGGTACATATCTGTGATTCAACAGTCTTGCACAATTCACAGCGCTTACCATAGCACATACCCT
>NW_027813607.1:0-278 GCF_054177405.1 Leptonychotes weddellii | reverse complement strand
TGTTTTCAGAGACAATAACTTGTCTATATAGAAATTTCAAATAATTTATTGATTATCTATATAATTAGAAATAATGAGAGGTTTATCTAAGTCGTTAAAGAACAATGTATAGAAATTATTTACATTTCTATACTCTATCAACAAAACATCAGAAAATAATATTAAAAAAATAAAATTTACAATAGCAAAATTAAAAAAAGATATTTAGATATAAATCTAGCCAAATATATGTAAAAACACTGTGGAGAAGATTATAAAACTTGATTGAAAGACATTAG
>NW_027813606.1:0-278 GCF_054177405.1 Leptonychotes weddellii | reverse complement strand
TCAGATGGTTAAGCGTCTGCCTTCGGCTCAGGTCATGATCCCAGGGTCCTGGGATCGAGCCCTGCATTGGGCTCCCTGTTTGGCGGGGAGCCTGCTTCTCCCTCTCCCTCTACTGTTCCCCCTGCTTGTGCTCTCTTGCTCTCGCTATCAAATAAATAAATAAAATCTTAAAAAAAAAAAACCTCCATTCTGCTTTATGATAATTTTCAAGCACACACAAAAGTAGTAAGAAGAATATAATGAATCTTCCTATGTTCATCACAAAGCTTCAACAACTG
>NW_027813605.1:0-278 GCF_054177405.1 Leptonychotes weddellii | reverse complement strand
GGTGTTATGCACAAACAATGAATCATGGAACACTTCATCTAGAACTAATGATGTAATGTATGGGGATTAACATAAGAATAAAAAAAAAAAATAGTGCCTGCTTGGTGAAGTCGTCATGTGGGTTAAATGAGCAAATACTTGTAAGGTTATCAGAGGGGGGCCTGTCACAGAGCATGCCATCGCCACGTGATATATGTCGGTTTCTATGTTAGCCATCGCTGATTCTTATAGTGCAAGTGGGACAACATCCACCCTCTGGTCCAATTTAACCTCCCCGG
>NW_027813604.1:0-278 GCF_054177405.1 Leptonychotes weddellii | reverse complement strand
GGGCTGGGAGAGTCCAGCTTGCCCCTCGAGCTGTGTGTGGCTGGAGACGTGTGGTTCCGGGGCGCCTGAAGGCCCCACTCCATGGGGGAGTCCCCAGTCCTGGCCCCTGAGATCCCAGGAACTGCCTAGGTTCCTATAGTTCTTCCTTTTGTGCTGTGAACTTCCCAGTATCCTGCCAATAAACCCTTTAAAAAAAAAATCCAAGCTTTCTCAAGCTGGTTTGTGACATTTGCAAATGAAACAGGCCTGACTAATAGGCCACACTAAGGAGCCTGAGC
>NW_027813603.1:0-278 GCF_054177405.1 Leptonychotes weddellii | reverse complement strand
TTTATAAAATTTTTTATAATTTCCATATTTACAGTCATATTGCATCCCTTCATCATATCAACCCTATTTTTGTACATATATAAGTTTTTCTTTCCTTAAAATTTTGGGAGGCAATTTCTTCTAACAGACCAAATACAACCAAAATTTAGTGTGTGGCACTGACCTATATACCAGCCTGATCATATTTGATCACATTCTGTTTTTTTTTGTTTTGTTCTGTTTTTGTTTGTTTTTATCTTTATCTTTATCTTTTTCTTTTCCTTTTTTTTTTCTTTTTC
>NW_027813602.1:0-278 GCF_054177405.1 Leptonychotes weddellii | reverse complement strand
TTCTTCAACAAATATTGATCCAGTGCCTAATACGCATCAGGCACTGCTGTAGGCACCAGGAATAGAGCAGTGAGCAAAACGTACGAAAATTCCTGCCCACATGGAGCTTACATTCTACGGGGGTTGGAGGAAGGACGTAAAGTGAATGAATAATTCATATGTGCCCCACTCAAATGGCAATAAGCACACAAACAATGCACGGGGAGGTGGCAGGGAGGGGGGGTGTGTTGTCCTTTTAAATAAGTCAGGGAAGGCCTTCTTGAGAGTGACATTGGAAC
>NW_027813601.1:0-278 GCF_054177405.1 Leptonychotes weddellii | reverse complement strand
TTTGATCCCTATCCAGCTGAATTCCTGAGAGGAGACGAAATCCAGGTCTCCTACTCCTCCGCCATCTTGCTCCGCCCCGCCAAGTCACTCCCGTCTTAAAACAAAGAAGAAATTCACGACTTCATATCTCTTCCATCTCCATCTTCTCTTCTTTCCTTGCCTCCCCTGCACACACACCCCCACCCTGCCCACCTTTGGTGTTTTATTCTCTGTGTGTGTGGTAATATATATATATATAACATATGAGGCACCATTCTGACACCTTCAACTGTTCTAAG
>NW_027813600.1:0-278 GCF_054177405.1 Leptonychotes weddellii | reverse complement strand
TAGGAGACCGCAAGGTGTGTAGACCTTAACTAATAATAAAAGTTGGTTTTAGAAGGAAAAGGCTTAGAAAAATGGCAGCAGTTGGGGGTACAGGGAAGTCCGTGGAGGGTTGCCTGGGTGGCTCAGTCGGTTAAGCATCTGCCTTTCGGCTCAGGTCACGATCCTGGGATCAAGTCCCGCGTCGGGCTTCTTGCTCAGTAGGGAGCCTGCATCTCCCCCTGCTTGTGGTCTCTCTCTCGACAAATAAATAAATAAATAAATAAATAAATAAAATCTTA
>NW_027813599.1:0-278 GCF_054177405.1 Leptonychotes weddellii | reverse complement strand
TCTCATTCTCTCTCTCTCAAATAAATAAATAAAATCTTAAAAAAAAAAAAAAAAACTATACTGAAGAACTGAGAAAAATAAAAAAGAACCCAAAGTAACTATGTTCAAGTCAATATACAGAGAGAGAATTTTTGTTAATGTGAACTCTATCCAGCAAAGATATATTTCAAGGAAGTGAAGACATAAAGACATACTCAGATAGACAAAAACTGAGAGTTTCCCATCAGCACACTCTCACTAAGGGAAATTCTACAGGACAGAAAAGTGACTCCAAATGG
>NW_027813598.1:0-278 GCF_054177405.1 Leptonychotes weddellii | reverse complement strand
CCCACTGGGACAGGCAGGATGGGGAGAGACTCTGGGGCGGAGACCCCTATCCTAGCAACCCCCCCTCCCCAACAATTCGCACTCACCAAGGGTAGTCTTTTCTAAAGCCAGCCTTGCCTGGTCCCCTCTACTGAGCTCTCCCATCCCCCACAGGACAGGGAAGCCGGCGCTGGCCACAGAGCAGCAATGGGGAACGGGGCTTTGGAAGGCGGAGACCATGTGCTCACCTGATGGGATTCATGTCAGGCCGACTGGGCTTGGAAACAGCTTTCACAAAT
>NW_027813597.1:0-2747 GCF_054177405.1 Leptonychotes weddellii | reverse complement strand
CCATCGTCTCTCATGGTTCGTCTACCCCTCCGATTTCCCCCGCTTCATTCTTCCCCTCCCGCTACCTTCTTCTTCTTCTTTTTTTTTTTCTTAACATATATTGCATTATTTGTTTCAGAGGTACAGATCTGAGATTCAACAGTCTTGCACAATTCACAGCGCTTACCAGAGCACATACCCTCCCCAGTGTCTATCACCCTATAAAAATGTTTTCTAAAAGCATTCATCAGTTATGGTGGTATGTGATGTTTGCGGCCAGTTTATTTGTAGTCTGCCACTAGGAGGGTCTAGCTCAAAGAGCTGATCTTTCACTTTAGGTGAGCTCATAAAATGTATTAAAAATAACTAATACTTATGGACCACTTTCTAAATGCTAGATACTATGTTAAGCACTTTCTGTGTATTATTTCATTGAATCTTTACAAAAACACTATTAAATCAATTTTACAGATAAACAGAATCTAGAAGTAACTTGCCTAAGATCACAAAGCTATTAAGTGTCAGAGGGGCAGAACAGCCAGTGAGCCAAGAGACCATGCTGAGCTGCCCCCCAAAGACATAGTTCCTCATAAACAAGCTGTTAAAGAAGTAAGGCTGTGGCTAAGTCAGTTTAATGATTTGCTAAAGATTGTTCTAATTGTCTTGTATACATTCATTCATTGATTTATTTACTGATTAAAAATATTTTGAGTGCTTATTATGTCAATACCAGAAATGACCTTGAAGATCAAGTAGCTCAACTATCCTTGTACCCTCTTGCCCTGTTGTACTCCTAATACACACTGAGGTATGTTAAGTGGATTATCCACAAAGATTTTTATAGCAGGAAATTGGGTACAAATCTTGTTAGGCAGATTTATCCTAGGAATGCACATTTCAGTTGAATAGAGGCTCTTGTTTCCAGTAGGAATTCATTGAAAATACATGTCAAGTGAATGAAATGGAGATAGTTCAGGTTAATGAAAATGCTCAAATGCCTAAAAGTACTTATTAGCAAAACTGGAACCAAAACCAGTTCTAGATAACTCCCAAGTGAGGCTTCCCAGAAATCTTCAGTACAAAAATGGAAAAACTACCACTCTGGTTTGCAGTGTCCTCTAAGAAAGATTAGACCACATATACTCTAAAGAAGTGGCTTCATGAATTGTCTGTGTACATGGTAAGGAACAGTCCCTATAAGAATGCATCTATTCTTGGGTCATCTGGCCGGCTCAGTGGGTAGAGCATGAAACTCTTGATCTCGGGGTTGTGAGTTTGAGCCCCACATTGGGTGTAGAGATTACTTAAAAATAAAATCTTAAAAAAAATAAAATGAAAAAAAGAGTACATCTATTCTTTTTTTTTTTTTTTTTTAGAATTCTCACTTCTCTTTAATCACTGAATTTCAGTTTTTACGAATAATCTTAGGACAATTCAGGTAACTAAGGTTTTGGGAGGGAACAGTTCTTGTACATGAAGAACTATGACATGCTCAACTGTTCTGTAAATAACTATTGGCTGGATTATCAAACATTTTCACAGAAACAAATTTTTTTAAAGCCAAAGATCACTGCATTTATATTTACAAAAAAGCCATAAACAAACATGCACTTCTCCTTTACTGGGAGAACTGAAAGCAATGTTTGAACATTAAGGCAGTGACGATTCTAAAACAATGAAATTCTAAGTTAAGGCTTTATGTTTGTTTTGAAACCCATATTCATAGGCCACTGTGACCAAAGCAAACTCTAATCTACCAGGTTGGGTTCATCTCTCCAGGATATGTTATTTATTCACTACCAACTATTCTTCTATGGGATAGGAATTAGTAGTAACATCATCTATGTACTTGGGGCTATTAGTCTACTCCTTAGGTTTTATTTTGAGGGTTTTGCCTTCAGCAGCATAAGCATGTGCCACAGAAGGAACTTTTTCTTAATAAACTTAGAAAACGTACTGGTTGCACCGATTTTTCCTTGACTGAAAGTTGGACAACAATCCTAAATACAGTAAACCTCCAAAGCATATATGACCATGCTTCCATCTAAAAACATGGATGTTCTTGATTACTGAAATAACTGGTCTTCACCTCCTTTTCTTTGAAGACTGGTATTGCCATCTAAACAAATAAAGCAATAAAATGCAGAATACCTTATTTTAGGTGGATCTGTTCTATACTTGCTATTCTCAAGGCACAAATAACATCCTTGCTAGACCAATGTCTTTCCTTATTCAAGGAAAAGATGAGAAGTGGATGAGAAGATTCACTTTAGAATAATTGTTGATTGCACACTTGCCCTATCAACTTACACTGAAATTTAGCAGGCGGGGATGTCCTTTTCTCTTCCCCCCCCTTTTTTTTTTTTTAACATTTAGAGAGACAAAACTCAGATCCAGCCTACGGGTACACTTTGAGAAGCAGCTGTGGGAGCACCACCCTCGCCTACCGGGGAGAGTAGGAGGGATGTTCCCAGAGCACACTCCAGTATGAGTTTCCACGGCTGGTATGATGTACGGTTACTCAGACTAGAAGGATCGCTATTTACACTAAGTGCATGCCGCTACTTCTTGAAGCAGTAATTTTACAGCAACATGTCTTGTGAGGAAAGTACTGTACACTTGGGTTGGTATCAGCAATAGTTCATGTGGAGGAAGAATGGCATTGACTACATGGTCTCAAAAGCTAAAGACAGCTGTAGTTCTCCTTTGTCTTCAAGTCAGAAAAAAGTGAGATGTCAAAGCAGATGAAATCGCAGGCAGCATGAGTC
>NW_027813596.1:0-278 GCF_054177405.1 Leptonychotes weddellii | reverse complement strand
GCTCTGGCCAGTTTTCGAGAAACAGCTTTCAGTTTCCAAAAGGCTGTGCCCTGAAGAACAACTACCCTCCAGGCCATCCTGCTGTGGGCCAGCCTCACCTCACCTCACACGAGGCTTCCTTTTTGCACATTTGGCTTTGGCGATTAAAATAGAGTCTGCCCCAATGTCCACAATAGCCAAACTGTGGAAAGAGCCAAGAAGTCCATCGACAGATGAATGGATAAAGAAGATGTGGTATATATATACAATGGAATATTATGCAGCCATCAAAAGGAATG
>NW_027813595.1:0-278 GCF_054177405.1 Leptonychotes weddellii | reverse complement strand
TCTGCTTCTCCCTCTCCCACTCCCCGTTTGTGTTCCCTCTCTCGCTGTGTCTTTCTCTGTCAAATAAATAAAATCTTAAAAAAAAAAAAAAAAAGGGACATGTTATTAGAGCAGCTACAATTTGTGGCTGCATTCCAAAGAAATTTCCCTGGCATGGTCATGAATGAAGCAGGAGTGAGAGCACCTTCTTTCCTTCTTATGGGATTATAGAAGCCTTGAAAGAAAATAATAGATTGGGAAGATTATCAGGCATAGGAATATTGCCCTTCTTGGAGAGC
>NW_027813594.1:0-278 GCF_054177405.1 Leptonychotes weddellii | reverse complement strand
CTCCAGTCATGGCAGTGCTTGTCCAAGGCAGGGCCCTTCACAGGGGAGCCCCCTGTACCAAGGATGACATGGGAGAGCAGAGGAGGATTTGTGTTCTTTAAGAAGGGAAAGGAAGATGGTATCTCATTGAGGTTTTGATTTGGATTTCCCTGATGCTTATGCAGCCATCATAAAAAACTGAAATCTTGCCATTTGCAACGATGTGGATGGAACTAGAGGGTATTATGCTAAGTGAAATAAGTCAATCAGAGAAAGACATGTATCATATGATCTCACTG
>NW_027813593.1:0-278 GCF_054177405.1 Leptonychotes weddellii | reverse complement strand
TTTAATTTAGCGGGTAGCTGAGCAAGAGGGGGAATTTAGAATGGATAGTTGAGGAAGGTGAAAATGAGTACCAGTTATAGCCCTGAGATGGACTACAGCAATAAGGACTATAATTCATCTGGCTAACCTCCATCTTCTAGGCGTCTTCTCAGGAAGAGAGGCCCCCCAGATCCTTGGATATTTTTGCAGAAGATTCATGCAGCACCAGGGGTAAACTGTGGCAATTTCAGAAATGCACTGCTCAGCTTCCACTTCAAGAAAGGACTTCACAGCCTTAA
>NW_027813592.1:0-278 GCF_054177405.1 Leptonychotes weddellii | reverse complement strand
CATCTAAAACTAATGATGTAATGTATGGGGATTAACATAAGAATAAAAAAAAAAAAAAAGAGCGCCTCATTGTGGTGCACGCAGACGGCCCGACACGTGGGCGACATGTAGTAAGGTTTGTAGGGTGGCTGTGGGAAAGCAGTTGGCAGAAAGATGATCTTCAAGTTCTCTGCAACCCTATTTACTGGGAGCTCTGCTTGGGTGTAGAGATGACTTAAAAATACAATATTAAAACAAAATGCTAGTTTTATTTAAGAAAATGATCTTAACCTCTCTCT
>NW_027813591.1:0-278 GCF_054177405.1 Leptonychotes weddellii | reverse complement strand
AGAGATGCTGAGCCCCGACCAGAGGTAGTAGACAAGAAGAAATGAAGGGAGCAGGGGTTAGGGCCCAATGGGAAATGAGGGGGGAGCTGAATGAGGTGCCAAAAGACTCAGCTATCAAGATAATATTTTAAGTCAAATTGAATGCAAAAATACCCCCCATACACAAAACAACCAAATTTTAAACTATGACAGGGTTCCATGGGGGCCGGAATTAGTGTGAGGCAGTGAGGCCAAATCCTGCAATCAAGGGTTGGATCCTCTATTCACATTTTGATTTT
>NW_027813590.1:0-278 GCF_054177405.1 Leptonychotes weddellii | reverse complement strand
GGAGCCCGATGCGGGACTCGATCCCGGGACTCCAGGATCATGACCTGAGCCGAAGGCAGTCGCTTAACCAACTGAGCCACCCAGGCGCCCTGCAATAATATTTGAAGAAGTCACTACTCCTGGGTAGCCCCGTGAAGCAGCAGTGTAGAGAGGAAGAGGATCCTGAACACTCCGAAGTTCTAACTGTCCAGAGGTAGAGCACACTCAAGTGCCTGCACTAAGTTATCTGCATTATTCTTTGTCTGCAAAACACAACAGGCACCATAACACATCTGATC
>NW_027813589.1:0-278 GCF_054177405.1 Leptonychotes weddellii | reverse complement strand
TGCATGCTGGTGTTCAAAGGTATATAAATTGGTGTGATAGGGGGAAAAAAAAAAAAGAATTTCATGGCCAAAAAATTTGGGAACCAGGTAATTAAACAAAATTAAACAGATTTCTTTACAAAAGGAATTATGAATTGCTAATGTAGATTGTGAATATATTGTGATTTCTGTGAGTGTTAGATGATCTGATATTTATAGGAAACTTAGGATAAGCATCCAGTATATGCTCAATACAAGTTAATTATTTGTGTTGTTGTTACTACCCAAGAGGGACGTCC
>NW_027813588.1:0-278 GCF_054177405.1 Leptonychotes weddellii | reverse complement strand
TGGCCAGACCGTCCTCCCTCTTGTTCCAGATCCATTCCCCCAACCCTTCCATGCTTGCTCCAAGCATCACGATGGAAGCCCCCCCTCCCACCTCCCACCAAGGAAACCACCTGAATGTCTCCCCCGGCCATAATCCCCCAGTCTAGCTCATCTCCCTCGTGCTGTTACAGTGGAGAGGCTGTCGTGTTTTCCCGCATCTGTCTCCACAAAACCCGACACCCACTGGAGTTCCCTTCCCGGAAACCCAACGGGACGGTCTGGAGGAAGCGCACCGCTAC
>NW_027813587.1:0-2747 GCF_054177405.1 Leptonychotes weddellii | reverse complement strand
AATGCCCCGCACTCAGCCAGACTACCCAGGTTCAAATCCCCGTCTGGCCACTCACCAGCCGTATGACCTTGGGCAAGTTATGTCACCGCTCTGTGCCTCGGTTTCCCCTTCTGTAAACCATGGACGATAACATTGCCCGCGTTGCCGTGACGATTCGGTGACATCATGAGCACAAGGCAAGCGCCTGCCTGATGACCCCTGGCTGTCATTCCTTCGTGAAGTATTTACAGAACGCTCGGGCCCCGCGGACTCCAGGAGAAGCGATGCAGTCAGGGTCCCCGCCCCCCGCCAGGCTCGAGCTCTGCTGCGCAACGAGCAGTGGGCTAGTTTCGGAAATGCCCTGGGCAGGGTGGTAAGCGCCATGAGGATGATCAGGCAGGGGGGTCGGGAGGAGGCTGAGACCCCCGACCTGACCCGGATAACGCAAGACCGCGATGTCACCGTCCCAGCATTGGCGAGGTCACCACTCATGAATGCAGGTGCTCAGGATCAGGGTCAGGAGCTGGGCGGTGCTCGGAGCTGTTTCGGGGCAGGACTAAAGTGAGACCCCAGGAACGCCACCCCCCCAACCAGGTGTCAAGTTTAAGGGGCTGCCAAAAATCACTATAGTAAAGGTAACATTCTAATGCTTTTAAAAAGTCAAAATCAACGCAAGCATCCGTGATGCACAACATTTGAGCATTTGCAAAGCAAACAGGATCAGTGTCACTGGTCTGTCATTTGGCCCCAGGCTCCGTGGGGCCTGAAGAGGCAGGTTGCTGTCACACGATACGACGGTGCCGCCCAGACCCACGCACCCTCCAAGCATGCATCAAACTCCCGCGTGTGCATACCTGGTGAGCGTCATCCCACCCCGTTCCTGACGTCCTGGAGCTCCTGACCCAGCTCCAGCAGGACACCCACACAGCCAGTAACCCGCAGGTTTCCAGCTACAGCCGCACCTCCCTCCTGCTTCGGACCTTCTGGCCAACGATCTGGAAGCCGTCCTCCTGGGGGTGACCCGCTGCCACTTGCACTCAAGTGGACCGAACCGACCTCAGCAGCCTCCCACCCCACCCCGGCCTCCTCGGCACCCCACCCGGTTGTGCAAGCCGGAAACCCAGAGGTCACCCCTGACTCCCACTTGCAGAGGGTCCCACGGCTCCCGTCCATGTTAACCTCCTAATCACCTTCCAGGCAGGTGGCAGCTCGTACCCGCCCCTGCCAGCACCCTGGGCCAGCGTTCTCCAACTACAGGACCCCGACACTCTTCAAACTGCCGAGAACTCTGGGGTGCCTTGGCGGCTCAGCCTTCGGCTCAGGTCTTGATCTCAGGGTCCTGGGATGGAGCCCCTGCATCGGGCTCCCTGCTCAGCGGGGAGTCTGCTTCTCCCTCTGCCACTCCCCCTGCTTGTGTTCTCTCTGTCTCGGATAAATAAATAAATATCTTTAAAAAAAAAAAAAAACCTCTTGCGAATTCCCCCCCAAAACCCATATAAGTGGGTTATATCAGTCGCTATAATTGTAGTTACTGGTTAGTGTATTCAAAACTAAAACTTCAGGAAAGTCTTTAAATAATTATGTTAAATCCATTTAAAAATAACGCCACCACAGCAATCCCACGCCTGGGTGTGAGCAGGTTCCCGAAGATAAACCGCACCCACCTTCACAGCAGTGGGAAGGAGTCAGCGGCCCGAGTGCCCGTCGGTGCATGAACGATAAACACGCGTGGTCTCTACACACAATGCGGCCTCGAAAGGGAAGTGTGGCGGGGCTGCCGGGGTGCGCCAGCCCCTGGCTCCGCGGGTCCCAGGCGGACCAGGCTCGACCACACGCCGCTGACAGAATCGAAGGCAGAGAGACAGGAAAGGGATTCATTTCAGGGGGGCCGGCACCGGGAAGACAGCGGGCCAGCGTCCAAAGTGCAGAAAACACCTCCAGGTTTATAAGAGGAGAATGTGGGCAGGTGGGCGGTGAAGGTCAGGTCCATCCCTGTCTCGGGGTAGGTCACGGGGCTCTCGCGGGCTCAGGGCAGTCCTGGCTGCTCGAGGGGGCGGTTTCTGTTCCCATCACGGGATGCTCTGGTCTTTCGCCCAGGTTAAGAGATAAGCCGGAAAGAAGAACAAAATCAGCAAGTACAGACTGAGGTCGAATGGAGGTGGTTGAGGTCCTCGCTCAGAGGGACGCCTGACACCTGCTACAACACGGATGCCCCCGGAAGACATCATGCCTGGTGAGATGAGCCGGTCACAAAAGGACAGATGCTGTAAGATTCCTCTCATGAGGCACCGGAGTCTCAAGCTCACACAGACAGAGAGTCAATGGTGAGGCGGGTGAGGGGGGTGACGGGTGCTGGGGAGCTGCTGTGTGGTGGGGACAGGGCCTTGGCCCCCAGGATAAGGAGAGTCTAGGGGATGGGGACAGCTGTACTCGGTGCGCGTGTGTTTAATACCGCTGAGCTCTCGGCGGTCAGGATGGTAAGGTCTGTGTCCTGTGTGTTTTACCACAATCTGTAAGATTTCATTAAATAACAAAAAGAAATCTGTGATGGATTTACATGTTAAAACAAACAATAAGCCCCAAATGCAGTCATTCACCCACAGGACTTGCCCCAGTTTCATCCTTTCCCAAGAATGGCACCTTTTATTTTTGACCTGAAACAGCAGAAAGGCATTTGCCCACAGTTATGCAGACCTCAGCTCCCAGCCAAAGTCTCCGTGTCCGTCAGCAGGGCCTCCCTGCCCCGGGGGCTCGGAGGAGTGTGTGCT
>NW_027813586.1:0-278 GCF_054177405.1 Leptonychotes weddellii | reverse complement strand
TCTCTGTAATAAATAAATGAAATCTTTAAAAAAAAAATCAGCTGCTAAAAACACAATGAACAGGAGAATATTTTCTCTGGGGTATGGAGAATACACAAGTATACAACTGACAATTTTTTTGAGGCACTCAAAACTCCAAATATTTAAATGTGTTAATGTGAAATATGGTGTTAAAATTGTAATGATGACATGAAGGAATGGAAGTAAAAAAGTTAAGTAAAAGGGGCGGAGCAAGATGGCAGAGGAGTAGGAGACCTGGATTTCGTCTCCTCTCAGGA
>NW_027813585.1:0-278 GCF_054177405.1 Leptonychotes weddellii | reverse complement strand
GGATAGACCACTGCTAGAGCATTAATGGTTGGTCTCAGCAGGGCCCTCCATCCACTGAAAGAAAAGCAGACCCCGCTTACTTGGATGGTGAACCTCTTCTCTCTGACTGCCCTAAGCAATTAGCAGTCTTTCCACTGGGTTTTTCTCAGTCCCGTCTTCATCTGGAAGAGCAGTGACTAACTCAGGGCTTCGGTTCCCTAAGGCTTCACTTTTTTTTTTTTTTTAAGATTTTATTTATTTATTTGAGAGAGAGAGACAGCATGAGAGGGGGGAGGGTC
>NW_027813584.1:0-278 GCF_054177405.1 Leptonychotes weddellii | reverse complement strand
ATGGAACACTTCATCTAGAACTAATGATGTAATGTATGGGGATTAACATAAGAATAAAAAAAAAAGTATAAAATCGGAAAAAAAAATGTCTCTACTCTCTGCTTTTTCAAATCACATTCATCCCTTGGGGCCCAACAAAAGCGCACTTAAACAATAGTGAGCATCTACTCTGTGGCACTGGCTGGGCCTGGGGAAAGACAACTTGGAGAGAGGTGGCCATTCCTGACCTCAAACCTAGGGATAGGGTGGGAGGGACATAGATAAGTATATAAAGAATT
>NW_027813583.1:0-278 GCF_054177405.1 Leptonychotes weddellii | reverse complement strand
GGGTTTAGGCTTTATTTGCTGTTCTTTCTCCAGCTCCTTTAGGTGTAGGGTTAGGTTGTGTACTTGAGACCTTTCTTGCTTCTTGAGAAAGGCTTGTATGAAACTGCAAAAACTTTTGGAGTCAATTCGCAGGTGCATGGAGCTCAGCTCCGACCTGTGCTTTCTTTTTCTAATTTTTATTTATTTATTTGAGAGAGAGACAGAGATAGCGAGAGAGAGCCCAAGCAGGGGAGGAGAGGGAGAAGCAGGCTTCCCGCGGAGCAGGGAGCCCGATGAGG
>NW_027813582.1:0-278 GCF_054177405.1 Leptonychotes weddellii | reverse complement strand
CAGGGAGCCCAATGCGGGGCTCGATCCCAGGACCCTGGGATCATGACCTGAGTCGAAGGCAGACGCTTATTGACTGAGCCACCCAGGAGCCCCTAAAATTGTGCATCTTAAAGATTGACTTGATAGTGGTATGCACTGGGAACTGGATAATGTGAGAAGACTAGAAATTTAGCAATGAATTCGAATAGTCGAAAAAGAACATCATGATGAAATGAAGCTGGAATAGGATGAGAGTATGTGAATGAACAGGAAGAGGATATCTGGGAAACTGGGTAGAT
>NW_027813581.1:0-278 GCF_054177405.1 Leptonychotes weddellii | reverse complement strand
AGATCAATTTAGATATTTTTTTTTACAAATGCTTTACTCTGTTGACATATATTAAGCTTATAGCAAACTAAATTTGTGTACTATCAATCAGAGAGCTACAACTTTTCCTAATATACCATCATTTTGCCTACATTGCTTTATCCTGTTCACAATAATATAAAGATACTGTTGGATGCATTGCTATACTCAGGATATTCACTGTGTTTAGCAATTCTTTTTTCTTTTATCATAGTCTAAGAACTATCAAAAAAGGCAGTGAAGTTTCTTTGACATTCCTT
>NW_027813580.1:0-278 GCF_054177405.1 Leptonychotes weddellii | reverse complement strand
CGCCACCACCACTTTTCTCCTTTACTAGAAGGCAGAAGGTGGCTTATGCTCCCCAAGGCCCTGCTTTTTCTTCTGACTTGGCACAGAGATGACTCCTCTTCCCAGGCCTGTGGCTGATCCTAGACAACAGAGCACAGGGGGAGTGCCACAGGGATCTCCCAGGGCGAGGTGCTTAAGAGCTTGTCTGAGTGTTATAGGCGGTTCCTTTCCCTACTGGAGCAACACAGGTGCCATATGTTGACAGAAATGCAGCCTGGATCCTGAGTGGCACGTGGAGT
>NW_027813579.1:0-278 GCF_054177405.1 Leptonychotes weddellii | reverse complement strand
CCGCCAGCCAAGGTCAGCTCCTCGAGGACGGCCGGGGTGAGGACCCCAGGCAGCCTCCCTCATTTCCTAAGCAAGTGGGCTTGGGGGGCCAGGGTCAGGAGGATTCTCAGTTACACCTTGATCTCAGGTGATCATGGATATACCATCCAACTTCCTGGGCCTCACATCGTTGGCTTTGACCACCTTTGTTTTTGTTTTTGTTTTTGTTTTTTTTAATTCTTATGTTAATCCCCATACATTACATCATTAGTTTAAATGAAGTGTTCCATGATTCATTG
>NW_027813578.1:0-278 GCF_054177405.1 Leptonychotes weddellii | reverse complement strand
TGGCACCGTCGGTCTCTGTGTATGTGTCTGTCCCCTCATAAACCATGTGTCCCCAAATTGCCGAGACTCTTGGACCGGAAATCTGTGTCCCAGGTCCGATCACAGGGCCCTTCCCATCTTGGCACACGCACCCCACCCCACCCCAGTGGTGGAGACACACCAGGGCCATTGCACCTTGGACGGGCATCACACTGAGCCCTCCCCACAGTCCTACGGTGGCCCATGAGCCCACCTCCCAGACAAAACTGAGACCAAGGGATCCAGACCCCTGCCTGGCC
>NW_027813577.1:0-278 GCF_054177405.1 Leptonychotes weddellii | reverse complement strand
AGAAGTCAGACGATGGTGATGGTTTTGGCAACCGCCCTTGACATAAGTAGGGGGAGCACTTTTTTAGGGGGCGCTATTAACAATGTCTGTCTTAGGCCAACCAGGATGCTTGGTTATCCCAATGTTCCCCACTGGGGAGATGGTTCTTCACCATCATGACAGCAGGCCATTGGCCTGTGTGTGTCTACATATGCACACAGATGTGTGTGGATATTAAACAGTGACTGACTTTCTCCCCCAATTTTTAATTTGAAATCATCCAAACCTGCAAAAGACTT
>NW_027813576.1:0-2747 GCF_054177405.1 Leptonychotes weddellii | reverse complement strand
CTGTTCTTAGGCCCCATCCAATGGCTGGGCTCAGTAATCTCTTCAGGATGACTTGGAAGAAGTACAAAACCAAAGCAGGGTCAAAGATCTACCTCCATCCTGGGTTCTGAACTAGGAACGGGAAAGGGAGTCTGTTATCAAGGATTTAAGTGTATGAATTTGAGAAGCTGTAGAGGTCAGTCACACTTTGGACTTGAGCACTTTTTAACACGATAGACTTTATGGTAATAAGGTGCTTCTTATACCTAGGATCTCATTAAATTCTCAATAATGTAAATACAAGAGGTAGACATGGCAGAAACGACGAGGCTGCCCTCCTAGAAGAACTCTAGGATGATCCCAGGGATCCAAGTCCATGTGTAATTCATCCTCTTGATTGGGGGGACCTAGCACTATGACGGGCTATCACTTTGTAATCAGAGCATGCCTTATGACACAGCTGACTTCAAGAAAGGGCGATTATCCTCAGCAGGCTTGGGTCTGACCTATTCAGGGGGCCCTGAGAAGGGACTGGATGCTTCCTGGCCAAGGAGACTCCAAGCATGGGAGGGATTTGACCCATGGGATCTTCTCCCTTGCTGGCTTAGAAGCTAGAGGGGCCACATGGCGAGGAAGGAGGCTGCTTCTGTAGGGCCCAGGGTGTCATCCAGCTGACAGCCAGGAAGGACGCTTTTCAGGGTCATTTGCATTATTAATATTTTCCATCAGTTCAGGAACATTTCTTATAAAGGGCCTGCTAGTATATAGTTCAGGTTTTGCATCCACATACAGTCTGTTGCGGTCCCATTTTCTGTTCTTTTTGTGTTTTAAAACAAAAAATGCTTAGATTAAGGACTGAACCAAAACAGGTGTGAGCTGGCTGGCTAGCTGCAGGTGTAGACCATCAACAAGACAATCAGTGGAGGCCTGAGTAGCAGTGTTTGCCAATTTCTGTAGTGTAAATAAAACCCCTGTGATTGATTTCATGCCACCCACGTGAAGTTTCTTCACTGTCAGGAAAACATGCGGTAGCATATCATTATGGAATATTTGCATACATGAACAATGGGAGTAAATAACCAACTGTAAGAGCATCGACAATAGTAAAATAGTTATTTGGAAGGGTTGAGTTTTGAGTCTGTTGCCCTTGTTTCTAATATAAATTGTTGTGAGTTTCTGTAATTGAATTTTTGATCAAGCTGTGTTTCACGACCAACTCCTGTGATTGCTGAAAAGTGAAGAGCTGGCTCTGGGGCTGGTACTCGCCCCCTGGAGCACAACATGGCTTGTGCCCTTCAGACAGGGGGGTATGTGTTCCAGGCCTTAGGATTCTCTCCCCTCAGCTGACTCCGGGCCACCTCCGCCCTGCAGACAGGGGGACCAGGGGAGAACAGTGAGGAAGGAGGGGCCCGAGCCCCTGGCCCTTAGAGCTGCCCACCCCCCAGGTGTCTGCCTCTTTTGACCCTCAGCTGCTACCTTGCTCAAGCTCCTCCTGTTGGGGATTTTGGTACAACTCTTGGCTCTGGATTCCAATGCAGTCTGGGAATTCCCTTGTTTGAGTGAGGAAACCAGTCCTGAGAGGTACCTTGCAGCAACACGGGGCCGTAAGTCCCATACTTAGCATTTTAAACCACACCTTCTACCTGCAAGGGCCTTGTGATTTCTGGGGCGTCCTGTTGCAAATCTAATCGCTCCGTCACTAATCAGTACGCGCACCAGCTCAGCTCAGACCCGCAAAGAGGCACCAGACTGCGCCTGCCTGGCTAGTGGTCTCATCTCTGCCAGTGGTTTACTGTGAAGTACACCATGTCCTTTGGGAAGGTCGACCATGAAGCCTGAAGGAAGGGCCTCCCTGGACGCCAGGGAGGGGGACAGAGGTGGCAGCAGGGCCTTCTTGTATCTGAAACTGCATTGAATACAGACGAGCTCATTGCTGTGCTACGTGCCACGGGGATTAGAGAAATCAGAGGGAAGGTAATCTGCTATCCAAATGGTTGCATCTCCCACACGTGTCCGCTGTGCTGTCCTCCTATTACTATGCTTCAGGACCACGTTTGATGATGATGATCTTACAAGACCACATGCGCTCCAGGACCCGATTCATTCATAACTGAGACCGACCTGTAGACCCACTTTGTAATCATTTTCCAATTGAGATTCTCTAAGTTCTTGTAACACAACACATATTAATTAAAACATTGGTATTTGTGTTATGTAATTAAACAGGTAAACATTGTGGCAGCTCATTTAGCATGGCTTTTCCTTGAACGATGCTCCTTCATTATCCTGTGTGTAGGGATATAGTTCTACATCAAAGACAATAGTGATTGTTTTCCCCTCGAAATAACTACTTTCAGGCACTAGAAATGTCTTATGTTCTCTATATTTTGCCTTAGTCCTGGCCAGCCTAACTTCGGTCCTTACCCCGAGGGGGCAGGTTGACTTAATTTTCACTGTTGCTTCTCTGTCCCAGCACCAGCTGAAGACAAATGGTTTGGGGGTTGCCATTATTAAATATTTTGATTTTAATCTGTCTCCTCTGTTGGGAGGACAGGTGGCTGTATATTTCAATAGCCTAAATTCTGGGGTTCTACAGCTCTCTAGTTCCAGTTTGGCAGTTATTTATATTTTTCAGGATGGTTTATTGTGCTGACCCTTCAGTTGTCAGAATCTTCCCGTGTTAAACGTAGAAGGGTCACATGTTTCTTGGTCTCATTGTGTCTAGGGCTTTTGACTCCTTGTTTACGGAGAGAGTCGCTGCCTTTGAT
>NW_027813575.1:0-278 GCF_054177405.1 Leptonychotes weddellii | reverse complement strand
TGGATGCATCAGGGCGCCTGGGTGGCTCAGTTGGTTAAGCGACAGCCTTCGGCTCAGGTCATGATCCTGGAGTCCCTGGATCGAGTCCTGCATCAGGCTCCCTGCTCAGCAGGGAGCCTGCTTCTCCTTCTGACCCTCCCCCCTCTCATGTGCTCTCTCTCTCTCATTCTCTCTGTCTCAAATAAATAAATAAAATCTTAAAAAAAAAAAAGATGGATGCATCAGTTTTCCCCAAATGTATTCCATTATCTGTGTTACTTTCAGTGTTTAGAAAAAAC
>NW_027813574.1:0-278 GCF_054177405.1 Leptonychotes weddellii | reverse complement strand
CGGCTTAGGTGTTTCTGCATTATACTTCCAGCACACATCTCTTTTCATGGAAATTATTTACTTGGGTAATAACTACAGTTACTGAGCTTCCTATATATCAAGCCGTTTACCCCCATTCTCCTTCATGCTCCTGACATTTCCTCAAAGGGAGACATTAAGATGTCCATTCCACAGACGAGGAAAATAAGATGGGAGAGGGTGCCTGGGTGGCTCAGTTGGTTAAGCGACTGCCTTCGGCTCAGGTCATGGTCCTGGAGTCCCGGGATCGAGTCCCGCAT
>NW_027813573.1:0-278 GCF_054177405.1 Leptonychotes weddellii | reverse complement strand
GATCTCCTGTTGAGTTTGTAGGTGTTCAGAATGGTTTGATCCCTATCCAGCTGAATTCCTGAGAGGAGACGAAATCCATGTCTCCTACTCCTCCGCCATCTTGCTCCGCCGACTGATATCCCTCATTTTAAAAAATAGAAGCCACTTATGATCAACGATTGGTGAAAGATAATAAATGCACTGGACCATAAATCAAAAGGGCACCTGAGTTTCTTATGTAGTTTCCAATGTAATATTTATAGTCTGAGTCTCACCACGCTTATTGTGAGAACAGAATG
>NW_027813572.1:0-278 GCF_054177405.1 Leptonychotes weddellii | reverse complement strand
ATGGGGACAGACGGGGTGCCTGCAAGGGACATTGTGGGCCGTGTCACCGTGGCTCCAGGAACCGGCGGGAGGGACCCCACAGTTAGGACTTCTTGGGCCAGATGTCTCTTATTTGCATAGGCCCTTAGCTGCGGAGGAGCTCGTTCCCACACACCTTCATTCATCCCACGGCAATCTGGGCAGGAGTCCAATCCCGTTAGTAAGAACAGGCAGAGAAGGGAGAGTCTGAAAAGTCTGGTTGAAGAGCAGAGGGTAAGGCCTCTTGTGTCAAGATCGGT
>NW_027813571.1:0-278 GCF_054177405.1 Leptonychotes weddellii | reverse complement strand
TTACATTAGGGTTTACTCTTGGTGCTGTACATTCTATGGGCTTTGACAAATATGTAATGAGGTATATCCCTCACTGTAATATTCTACAGAATAGTTTTACTGCCCTAAAAATTCTCTGTGGACTGTGCGTTCATCCATATCTCCTCCTTAACCCCTGGTAATCACCGATCTCACTACCTTCTTTAAAGTATGCCCTTTCTGGCGTGTCATACAGTTAGAATCATATAGTGTGTAGCCTTTTCAGATTGGCTTATTTTACTTAATGGTATATATTTAAG
>NW_027813570.1:0-278 GCF_054177405.1 Leptonychotes weddellii | reverse complement strand
TTGTAGGTGTTCAGAATGATTTGATCCCTATCCAGCTGAATTCCTGAGAGGAGACGAAATCCAGGTCTCCTACTCCTCCGCCATCTTGCTCTGCCCCCTTCTAATATTTGTATTTCTTTTGATTTATCCCAATCTCTATCACAGAAAACACTGAAAGAGAGAAAGAGAGAAAGAAAGAAAGAGAAAGAAAGTAAGAAAGTAAGAAAGAAAGTAGAAAGAAAGAAAGAAAGAAAGAAAGAAAGAAAGAAAGAAAGAAAAAGGAAGGAAGGAGGGAAGGA